>NC_081569.1:70923307-71223307 GCF_022355385.1 Mustela nigripes
TTCCTCTCAGGACTGCCTTTGTTGTGTCCCACAGATTTTGAACCGTTGTATTTTCATTATCATTTGTTTCCATGATTTTTTTCAATTCTTCTTTAATTTCCCGGTTGACCCATTCATTCTTTAGAAGGATGCTGTTTAGTCTCCATGTATTTGGGTTCTTTTCAAGCTTCCTTTTGTGGTTGAGTTCTAGCTTTAGATCATTGTTGTCTGAAAATATGCAGGGATACCGGTTGAGTCCTGATTTAGGACCGAGGATGTGATCTATTCTGGAGAATGTTCCATGTGCACTAGAGAAGAATGTGTATTCTGTTGCTTTGGGATTAAATGTTCTGAATATATCTGTGATGTCCAACTGGTCCAGTGTGTCGTTTAACGCCTTTATTTCCTTGCTGATCTTTTGCTTGGATGATCTGTCCATTTCAGTGAGGGGAGTGTTAAAGTCCCCTACTATTATTGTATTATTGTTGATGTGTTTCTTTGATTTTGTTATTAATTGGTTTATATAGTTGGCTGCTCCCACGTTGGGGGCATAGATATTTAAAATTGTTAAATCTTCTTGTTGGACAGACCCTTTGAGTATGATATAGTGTCCTTCCTCATCTCTTATTATAGTCTTTGGCTTAAAATATAATTGATCTGATATAAGGATTGCCACTCCTGCTTTCTTCTGATGTCCATTAGCATGATAAATTCTTTTCCACCCCCTCACTTTAAATCTGGAGGTGTCTTCGGGCTTAAAATGAGTTTCTTGGAGGCAACATATAGATGGGTTTTGTTTTTTTATCCATTCTGATACCCTGTGTCTTTTGACAGGGGTATTTAGCCCATTAACATTCAGGGTAACTATTGAGAGATATGAATTTAGTGCCATTGTATTGCCTGTAAGGTGACTGTTACTGTATATGGTCTCTGTTCCTTTCTGATCTACCACTTGTAGTCTCTCTCTTTGCTTAGAGGACCCCTTTCAAGATTTCCTGTAGAGCTAGTTTGGTGTTTGCAAATTCTTTCAGTTTTTGTTTGTCCTGGAAGCTTTTAATCTCTCCTTCTATTTTCAATGATAGCCTAGCTGGATATAGTATTCTTGGCTGCATGTTTTTCTCGTTCAGTGCTCTGAAAATATCATGCCAGCTCTTTCTGGCCTGCCAGGTCTCTGTGGATAAGTCAGCTGCCAATCTAATATTTTTAGCATTGTATGTTACAGACTTCTTTTCCCGGGCTGCTTTCAGGAATTTCTCTTTGTCAGTGAGACTTGTAAATTTTACTATTAGGTAACAGGGTGTGGGCCTATT
Source organism: Mustela nigripes (assembly GCF_022355385.1). NCBI lineage: Eukaryota > Metazoa > Chordata > Mammalia > Carnivora > Mustelidae > Mustela > Mustela nigripes. Next base: position 70,924,597 of record NC_081569.1, read on the forward strand.
CTTATTGATTTTGAGGGGCGTTCTCTGAACCTCCTGAATTTTGATGCTCGTTCCCTTTGCCATATTGGGGAAGTTCTCCCCAATAATTCTCTCCAGTATACCTTCTGCTCCCCTCTCTTTCTTCTTCTTCTGGAATCCCAATTATTCTAATGTTGTTTCATCTTATGGTATCACTTATCTCTTGAATTCTCCCCTCGTGGTCCAGTAGCTGTTTGTCCCTCTTTTGCTCAGCTTCTTCATTCTCTGTCATTTGGTCTTCTATATCACTAATTATTTCTTCTGCCTCATTTATCCTAGCAGTGAGAGCCTCCATTTTTGATTGCACCTCATTAATAGCTTTTTTGATTTCAACTTGGTTAGATTTTAGTTCTTTTATTTCTCCAGAAAGGGCTTTTATATCTCTCGAGAGGGTTTCTCTAATATCTTCCATGCCTTTTTCGAGCCCGGCTAGAACCTTGAGAATTGTCATTCTGAACTCTAGATCTGACATATTACCAATGTCTGTATTGATTAGGTCCCTAGCCTTCGGTACTGCCTCTTGTTCTTTTTTTTGTGTTGAATTTTTCCGTCTTGTCATTTTGTCCAGATAAGAGTATATGAAGGAGCAAGGAAAATACTAAAAGGGTGGCAACAACCCCAGGAAAATATGCTTTAACCAAATTAGAAGAGATCCCAAATCGTGAGGGGAGAGAAAGGGGATAAAAAGAGGTTCAAAAAGGAAGAAAGAAAAAAAAAGAAAAAAGAAAAAAAAAGAAAGGAAAAGAATTAAAAAAAAAAACAAATAAGAGAAATATAAAAAAGAAAAAATATATATATTGGATAAACTAGTGAAAAAACGTTAAAAAAGAAAAAGGTAAAAGTTAAAAAAAAATTTACCAGAAGGCGAGAAAAAAAACAAAAAATGAAAAAGAAAAAAATTAAATTAACTGCAAGACTAAAAAAAAAATCACAGGGAAAAAGCCATGAGTTCCGTGCTTTGCTTTCTCCTCCTCTGGAATTCTGCTGCTCTCCTTGGTATTGAAACCGCACTCCTTGGTAGGTGAACTTGGTCTTGGCTGGATTTCTTGTTGATCTTCTGGGGGAGGGGCCTGTTGTAGTGATTCTCAAGTGTCTTTGCCCCAGGCGTAATTGCACCGCCCTTACCCGGGGCTGGGATGAGTAATCCTCTCGGGTTTGCTTTCAGGAGCTTTTGTTCCCTGAGCGCTTTCCGTAGAGTTCCGGAGGACGGGAATACAAATGGCGGCCTCCTGGTCTCTGGCCCGGAGGAGCCGAGAGCCCGGGGCCCCACTCCTCAGTGCACCCTCAGAGAACAGCGCCCAGTTACTCCCGTCTGCCTGACCTCCGGCCGCGCTCTGAGCTCACCGAGCCTGCCACCGGTTCAAGGTAACACCGAGCTGCGAGCTTACTGTCAGCTCTGTCTCTGTAGCCGGCTTTCCCGTTCCAATACCCGCAAGCTCTGTGACACTCAGACACCCCCGATCCTTCTGTGACCCTGCGGGACCTGAGGCCATGCTGACCCCGCGTGGGCTTCGCCCCGGTTTAGCCTCTGGAGCAATGTCCCTCAGCGGAACAGACTTTTAAAAGTCCTGATTTTGTGCGCGGTTGCTTCGCCGCTTGCCGGGAGCAGGCCCCTCCCCCCGGGGTCTATCTTCCCGTCGCTTTGGATTCACTTGTCCACGGTCCTACCTTTCAGAAAGTGGTTGTTTTTCTGTTTCCAGAATTGCTGTTCTTCTTCTCTTCGATCTGCCGATGGATTTGCAGGTGTTTGCAATCTTTAGATAAGCTATCTAGCTGATCTCCGGCTAGCTGAAGTAGTCTCAGCCTGCTACTTCTCCGCCATCTTGACTCCTCCCTTTATTTATTTATTTGACAGAGATCACAAATTGGCAGAGAGGCAGGCAGAGAGAGAGAGAGGAGGAAGCAGGCTCCCCCAGAAGCAGAGAACCCGATGTGGGACTTGATCCCAGGACCCTGGGATCATGACCTGAGCTGAAGGCAGAAGCTTTAACCCACTGAGCCACCCATATGCCCTGGGTAGTTCTATTTTTAACTCTTTGAGGAACTCCATCCTGTGTCCCAGAGTGGCTGCACCAGTTTACATTCCCTCCAACAGTGTGAGAGGGTTCCCCTTTCTCCATATCCACAACAACTCCTTTTGCTTCTTGTGCTGTTGATCTTAGCCATTCTGACAAGTATGAGGTGATATCTCATTGTAATATTGATTTGTATTTTCCTGATGATGAGTGATACCGAGCATCTTTTCATATGTCTGTTGGCCAATCTGTATGTCTTCTTTGGAAAAATGTCTATTCATGTCTTCTGCCCATTTTTTGATTGGATTGCTCATTTTTGGGGTGTTGAGTTTTACAAGTTCTTCATACATTTTGAATACTAACCTTTTATCAGGTATGGCATTTGCCAATATTTTCTCCCATTCCATAGTTTGCCTTTAGTTTTGTTAATTGCTTCCTTCTCTGTGCATAAGCTTTTTGTTTTGTTATTGTACCAATAGTTTATTTTTGCTAATGCTTCTGTTGCCTCAGGAGACATATCTAGAAAGAAGTTGCCACGACCAATATAAAGAAGTTACTGCCTCTTTTCTCTTCTAGGATTTTTATGGTTTCGGGTCTCACATTGAGGTCTTTAATCCATTTTGAGTTTATTTTTGTATATACTGTAAGAAAATAGTCTAGTTTCATTCTTTGCATGTAGCTGACCACTTTTCCCAATGTCATTTGTTGCAGAAACTCTCTTTTTCCCATTAGATGTTCTTTTCTGTTTTACCTTAAATTAATTGGCCACATAGTTGTGAGTTCATTTTTGGGTTTTATGTCCTGTTCTTTTGATCTATGTGTCTGTTTTTGTACCAGTACCTTACTGTTTTGATTACTACAGCTTTTTAATATAACTTGAAGTCCAGAATTGTGATGCCTCCAGCTTTTTTTATTTTTCCAGGTTGCTTTGACTATTTGTGGTCTTTTGTGGTGCCGTACAGATTTTAGGGTTGTTTTTTCTGCACTGTGAAAAATGCTGGGGTATTTTGGTAGGGATTGCATTAAATGTATAGATTGCTTTTGGTAGTATAGACATTTTAAACAATATTTTTTCTTCCAGTCCATGATATGCAACTTTTTAAATGTCTTTACCTATACCATGATCTCATTTCTTTTCTCATATAATTTATACTTTCTCAAGAATTATTAATTGTCATACTTAGTCATTTTCTTAATTATCAATGTATGTATCACTTATTCACCCCAAAATTATTAGTAGAAATGAAAATCATTTTTCTATACTTTTAAACTCTTTGGTTATTCCAACAACTTTTTTTTCTTGTAGATACCTTTTCCTAAAGATTTCTGTCCTCATTTTATAGGCAGGAATCATTTTCACTCCCCTAGGATCGCTATACAACCATCTGTTTGCCTCTCTCCTGTGTTGAAAGTTCTAGTGCTTCAGTGATAGGTCTAACTTTTTCTCATTTACCACTGTATCCGTAGCACCTTGCACAATACCTCCACAGAATAAATACTCCAATATGACTGACAGAATGAATAAATGTATGATTGAATTAATGCCTTATTGCTAGCCTGGATCATTGGTTGAGACTCCAAATAAGTAGCATATCTCCACTTTTCCTAAGAATTTAGTGAAATCCCCAGAGAATAAACTTAAGAAACATGAATAATAAGTCAACACACAAGTGTGAGCCTCTTGGTCTAGTGTGATGGTGGAATCCATGGCAGTAGAAAGTATAAAGCTGGCTGGTCTTTGCAGGAACTCAACCTCTTGCCCTTTTCTTCATTAACTCTCTACTCTATCTGACTGAGCCAACTAGTTGTAGGCAAACAGCTCAAGAACTAGCCTGGTAAGCTTGCCCCCACATTTCTGCTCCTGGCTTTCTGGCCCTAATGAGGATTGCTATTGTCCTTGAAGTTAGCCCAGTTCCTGCCAGTAGGCCGCTCTTTAAGGACACTTCTTTTCAGCAGTCACTGCCCCAACAAAGTGAGGAGGGCTTCCCACTCTCATAATGACTCTCTGTGTGTTTTGTCTAAACCAATATACTGCTGAAACCAACCAGCTCACTGAGTAGAGCTTTCCTCTAAGTCCACAGGTTACTGTCACGCTTTCTTCAAAAGTCTTTCTTCCAAAACCTTAAATCATTAATTTGTTTGCCTTCCACTGCACTTTTAAAGCTCAGTCAGCATTACCCTTTCCTTGCCCACAGTTCAGAACTGCAGGGACCTCACTGAACACAGACTGTTCACAGGCCCTCTTTGACTCTCAGATTTTCATGAAAGTGGACAGCCCCCAAGTAAAAAGTATGTTCTGCCACAGTGTATTTCAAAAGTCTTGGTTGTCAAGGCCTGTTGCTTTCATCAGACTGTACAGATGTGGAACCTATCCAGGAAGTAGATAAAGGTGAGAAGACACCTATAGAAAGGAGATGAAAAGGCAGATATGAAGAGGAGGAGGTTAACTAGAATGGGGGATACTTGAGGCAGTTTTCGCTCCCATTTCCAAGGTGGGAGATTTTTCCTCAAAAATCACGTTGATTCATTTTTATCAAGAACTTACTCTATGCGGATTGTAGGCATATATCATCTCATTGGATCTTTACCATAGCTCAACAAGGTAGGAAACAAGAGAAAGAATGGAAGAGGATGGTTTGGCACAGATGTTTGGACAGAAAAAGAGATAGCAGTTGAGGAGGCATCTTCTGACAGTCAAAGTCCTCTCCATGTGACAGTTCCGCCACTTCCACACCACATACGTCTTTACACTTCATCACACCTGTTCACACTTAAGGGCTTTGACGAATCAATTAACAGCATCCTCTAGGTGCTCACACATCACTTTGCATCAAACCAACCATTCTTTTGACAGGGACTGACATTTACCATCCTCGTTGGAAATTTCCCAAGGAGTGAATCAAAATACAACCAAACTTGACTGCAAAACCTTTGGAAAGATTAGTAAGGGCCACAAACAATTCAAGTTGAAAGTGGGAGTGAAGTCTCCTATTTATTTTAATGTGACAGCCATTGCAGTGTGTGGCATTCCAACTGCCACTGACTTGCTATACATTTGACCTTAGGAAAAGCGGATTCCCTCTGAACTGAGTTTCATCATTAGGATAATGCAGGGAATATTTATCATTTTATGTCATGAGATTGTTGAGGTTCTAATAATATACTGTGTGTGAAAGCACTCTTGCTGAACAGCAAGGAACTATGTCAATATATGGTATTTTAGTATGCTGCAGAAAGAAAAACCATAACAAAGCAAACAATCCAACAATAACATACTGATGAAAAAATTCATCAGAAAGTCTGGCCTATAAAAACAAAACAGTGGTATTGGCCATTATGGGTAGCACAGCCATTTGGAATGAAGTCTTATGAAGAGATTATTCTACAAAGGACATTTCTTACCTGATTTCCTACAACTAAGACACCAAAAACTTGATTGAAATAGCTATAAAAAGAAGTTGTTCTTAGGGAGACTGGCTCAGTCAGTTATGCATCAGACTCTTAATTTCAGCTCAGGTCATGATCTAAGGTCCTGGGATCAAGCCCCACGTTAGTGTGGAGTCTGCTTGAGATTCTCACCCTCTGCTTCCCTCTACTCTAAAATAAATAAATAAATCTTAAAAAAAAATGAAGAAGTTGTTCTTAAAGACTGGCTTTAAAAAGGCACAGAGAAGTTGTAATTTGTTTGAGGTCACACAGCCAGTAAGTATTAGAACTAGGATTCAGTTCAGGCAGTTCGTCCCCAAATCTCTACATGTAGCATTCACTATACTGTATCTCTGAGAGGAAGAATGAAGGTGAAAGTAAAGTATGTGATTGGCAGGCTTTGAGTGGACATGGAGAACAAAAATGTTCAGTGCAAAATGTGCTACGACAGGCAGCTCTGAGCACTGGTAGGAAGCTGTAGGGAAGGGGCGACCAGGGCAGATGGCAGCCCACTCTGGCAGGCAGTGGAGGGGAGAGGGGAGCCTTACTTTTAGCAGTGGCAGCTCAGCAGCAGCACAAACAGCTTGAGAAATGCAGAAGTTGATCCTCAGGCATGAGACATGCACGTTGCTAGTGGAATTACAGGCTAAGATCATGGGTGTCTGGAAGCAAGAGGACTGTAGTGTAAGCTTCAGATTTTTGAGACACAGCTTCACACGTGCATCAGAACAGCAGTAATCACAGTAGCATTGCCAAACAGAGGACACCAGGAAACTTGCACTAATGTTTTAAAGGAAAATTGTAAGACTTTTTAGAGAGCTCTGAGCCAGGCCCTTAGTCATCATCATCAGGCAAATGTGAGCCTTAAAGACCAGAGAGAATAAAAGCCATTAGTATACAAAATCCAAGTCACCCCTTGTCAGTAAAATGCCTCCCATTGTCCTTGCTTTAACTGAATCTCATCCTTTGCTGGAATTTGAGGGAAACATGCAAATGGATCCTTCATTCTGCTGCCTCCTCTAAGGTTTTCCCTGTCTGCCTCCCCCTCTCCCCCCCCCCCCCCCTCCCCCCCCCCCCCCCCCACCTACAGACATGGAAATTGGATGTTGACTGACTAACTAATATTCTAGCTCAAGAATGACTTTTTGGGATCAGGAGAATTTGCCATTCATCAGTATAAGGATTTATTCTTCCCCTGAATTAGGAATCTTGCTAGGCCCATGGGACAGACTTTTGGTTTGCTTTATGGCATTCTGCCATGACAGCCATGAAGGGAGCCCATGTTCTGCCCTGTGGGTGCAGTTTTGAATGCTTAGTTGAACCACCATGGTTCTTTTCCCTTCTGTCAGCAGCAGACTTCTCATTACTCCATCCTTGTATTTTTGCCTCTATCCAGGCACAGAGTGGTCTCTTCAAAGTCACCAGTAACCTCCAAATACATCTTCTATTAATCCACATGCTTCATAATATGTAGGCTTCATTCAACATGGATTCCCTCCCTAGCTCTTTCTTTTTTTTTTTTTTTTAAAGTTTTTATTTATTTATTTGACAGACAGAGATCACAAGTAGGCAGAGAGGCAGGCAGAGAGAGAGAGGAAAGCAGGATCCCTGCGAGCAGAGAGCCCGATATGGGGCTCGATCCCAGGACCCTGGGATCGTGACCTGAGCCGAAGGCAGAGGCTTAACCCACTGAACCACCCAGGCGCCCCCCTCCCTAGCTCTTTCTTAAAACTGTCTTCTCCCTTGGCATCCTTGATTCCACTTGGCCAAGCTCTCCTCTTCCCTCTGTGGGTGTGGCTGCACTCCCTCCTTTGGCCCTTCTTTCTGTGGCTGGGACCCCTGTGCAACGCTTAGCTCTCTGGTGAGTGTTGGGCTCTGCCATGAATGCTGAGCAAAACAGTCTGCTTCAAGGAGCATTTCTTGATTTGGAGGGTAGCCTGGAGAATTGGGCTAGGGGCCTTCTAACCAGAAATATTGGGACTTGCAGAATAATTTTAGCCTTCAGCACAGTTTTACCTTTAATTGGAGGATCAGGCTCACTGAAGAGCAATTTTATTTTTGCTTATGTTTCAAAAGAGAAACTGCATGTTCTGACAGTTTGATACAGTGTATGAAATCGCTGATTTATCTGGTCTTAAGAACAGATCTGGCAGCTAAAGGCCTATGATGCTTATTTTTATAAATATAAATACATCATAGTCAAGCTTCTTTAAAACCCTGGTGTCGAGGGACAAAAAAAAAAAGCCTCCATTCTTATTGGGTGACCACTTTATGTGAAGTTATGTTTTAAGACATGGTCCTGCCCTATGGTAAATCTGAATCAACATAGTAACTGGGCATGCTATAACACTGTTCAGCTAGATAATAAAGGATGTTATGTTTGGTTTAAGATACACCAGGGTGATTTTAAGTATCATTTTCTTCATGAAGGCTGTTAACATTAACTGTTACAATCCTTCCTGGTCTCTCCAATGAGGTTTTCCACAGTTGCATCAAGAAAAAAAGGAAAGGAAATTTGTGTTAAGACCTTTTAATTCACCGAATTAAGGATTTCCCAATTAGAGGCAAAAGGCAGATCTAGCAAAAGAAATGTGTAAGTATTTACTCTCTGTTTAAAGACTTTTTGGATTAAAAGATATTGGAACGGATAACACCACAAAATTAGTTTTTGCTGTGATGGCAAGGTTAAGACTTCTGCTGTTGCTAGGATATACCTCCCTATCACAGCTGATCTTGACGGTGAAAATTGGTGCCTTAATTTCCCAGTGGTCCGTGCTACTTCTGACTTCGGCCTCATTCTGGTTAATCACACTGTCATTCTCACCGCAGATTGCCTTTTGACATCTTCATCTGCACAAGGGTCCTGCAGCCAAGACTCAGTGTGTGGAGTCAATTCAGTGGCCTTCAGTGGTCAAGGCCTGGTTTCTGGGACATGGTGCTGATGGGGGAGGAAAGGAGCTTAGGAGAAACGTGTGCCACAACTGTAAGCAAGGCTGGAAGGAAAACAGTATTTCTCTTTGTGTACAGAGAGCTATGATTAGAAGTCATATGCAAATGAAATTATGGTGAGAATCTTAATGTACAAAGTCAAAGTCTACAATAATTACAGCCAGTGATTTCTAATGAAGTTATACTAATGAAAAAATCTATCACTTACAATTTTGAATTCAAGGAAGATGGAAAAATCAGGTGTACTGAATTTGAAAATCTAGCTTTTTATCAACCTCTATTTGATACCTTTAACCAGTCAATATATAAATAGGACCTTGAGCCAGTACCTCATTTCCTAAGTCTACAGTGGCTCATCCGAAGTCTTTCTGTATTGCTGGTTATTTGCCCTAGTATTTAAAAATGTCAAGAATGTATATTTTTCATTAGAGTGTTATCATAATAGAAACCCTGACTTGAATTATCACCAGGATTTATATAGCATCCAATTGTAGGTCTAGTGTGTAACAGACATATCTCTAAAATTCATACAACTCTGTAGGATAGATATGAAGTTAACTGAGGTTTGGAGATACTAAGTTACTTGTCCAGGGACACACAGCTGGCAAGTGATCTGAAGGACAGAACTGATCTGAACCTTTATCTCTCTGGTCCTTAAACCCATAGTCTTTTCATTACAATACATTAAACTGCCTCCTGACTGTGCTGGAAGTTGTATCATATGTTTCTGAAAGCATGTGACCTATAAATGAGAAGTTACATGCAGGCTGCAAGTAGGGGAGGGGATGGCTGTAGCAGGTAATTTTGCAATTTTGTCACCACCAAGCACTGAGTAGTAAATAAATATTCCTCCTCCAGATGCACAGCTTTTACCTCAGTATCACCCACTGAAGGATTCTTTTCTCTAGAATACTCACTCTGTGGACATTGTATTGCACCAGGAGAATGAATCCAATGCTTAGAGTCTCCCAGAGTTTCTGTAGTGACCCAAAGGGCTATTGTGCATAGAAACCTGAGGTCTGTAGCAGTCTGTCATTCTGACTTGAACCCCACAGCCACTTTGCTGGATATAAAAGCAACAAGGATCACTGTGGGAAAACCCAGAGAATCCTGAGAAGGCTGCAGTCTGTCTGAAGGATTAAAAAAAAATGTGCACATCTGAGTATGGAACACAAGCTTGAGTGTTGGGGGAGAATTCTTAGGGGTTCTTGGCCATATCTCTCAAATGAGGAACCACAGACTTTACAAACTCTTTCTTTTAGATATTTGCATACCCTTGTATTTGCTTGAAAGCCCACTTAATTCCTTCTTAATATTGATATAGTCTTTTGTAAAGAGTTCTGGAAAATTACCTAGATGGAATGAAAGAGAAATATGACTCAATCCATTAGCTCAATGTGTGACTCTGAGCATCATTTTGCTTCTCTCATTGTTTCCACAATGTAAGTAGATGACACTGTGTGTGCTCTAGAGTTCTGTTGCAGACAAAAATTATGTGACCAAAGCAATGGAGATTCACAGTGGTGGTTTTTAGTATCTTCATGTATTGGCAAGTCATATTCATCGAACTGATAATTATACTTCATGTCTTCATGACAAGGGAAGACTCACAGTTTAGAAAATGGTTGCCCCTCAGAGAAATTGCAGATATACTCCACATGAGAACACAACCTCAGGGGCCTTTTGGGTTATCATAGAGGGGACTGTTTCCTTTCCCAAACTTTTCACATCACAGTTTCCATACAATAAAACTAACAAGAACTCACATTTTTGAGCACTTACAACATGTGTCTATGACACATTAAGAAAAATGATCTTATGTCACCCTTCCAAAATACCCTACAAGGCAGACCCTGTGCTCATCCCACTGTACAGCCAAGGAGATAGGATGCTGGTGAAGCAAAGTGACTATACAGTTTGACAAAGCTGATAAGTAGGGAAGGCTGAATTGGAACCCCATTTGCCTGACCCCTGGTCTGTGCAAGGAGCACTGCCTCCTGATAGATGGCTAATGTACACCTGGTCTCATTTCCATAACTCCAGATAGCAAAAAGATCTTTAAAGATACCAGCATGAAAAGATCCACAGTTCTGTTTAATAGAGAGCTAAAAAAACCATACACACAAACACAATTCTAGTTTTCCTTTCTGGAGTGTTCTCTTGTCCCACCTCCAGGATGGAGTATAGATGGGGCCCCAGCTGTGAAAAAATCTCACCTCACAGTGGGGCCCTCCCAGCTACCTGTCCTCTTCCTCACTGCCCTGTTGATTGGCCTCTGAATGTAGTGCTTGAAGAAGATAAATGGCTGTGCGTGTCTGCCCTGATTCCCTTCCTTCTGGCTAATGACTGAAGGAACCTGAAATTCTGGATTTGTAAGGGCCTATTCAGCCAGAGCGGCCCCACCCCAGTTGAACTGCCATTTTGTTGTAAAACTTAAATTGATGCTGCTCGCCCCACCCCAAGGGGAGCTTACTTAAAAACAAGTCCCGGAAACCAGTCCCAGGTAACAAAGTCCAAATACAAGGGTGGGTCAGGCCAGGTGGAGACATCTGATCAGTGGGGGGCGCATACTGTTTCCCTAGTTACCAAGGAGTATGGACCCCACCCTTTGGGTGCCTTTTGGGCACCAATTCTGACCAAGGTGATAGGCTGGTTCAAATGTCTACTAGGGTAAATTGTAATTCAATTGGTCACCTAGCATGACTGTGCAGCTTTCTCTGTGTGTTACAATTTCATTGGCCACCTGTGTGTGGCCAGGCCCAACTACATGGCCTTTGCTCTATAAAAGTTAGTCTGTGAAACAGAGTGGTCGTGCTCTCTGTAAGGGGCGGCCCCAACTGGTCCATTTGTCGGTGGGTTTGATTTTTTTTTTTTAAAGATTTTATTTATTTATTTGACAGACAGAGATCACGAGTAGGCAGAGAGGCAGGCAGAAAGAGAGAGAGAGGAGGAAGCAGGCTCCCTGCTGAGCAGAGAGCCCGATGCAGGACTCGATCCCAGGACCCTGAGATCATGACCTGAGCCGAAGGCAGTGGCTTAACCCACTGAGCCACCCAGGCGCCCGGTGGGTTTGATTCTTGATGCTTGGCGTGAAATAAAGTTTTGCTCGACCTTCGCTTTGTATCAGTCTCGCTCCTTTAATCACGGACCCATTATTGGGGGACCCAACATTGGGGACCCAACAGGTTTAGGGCCAATGAGAAACACACCTTCCAATATGCAAAAACTTAGGAGTCAAAATAGAGAAGGGGCAAAAGCAAATCTGAAGCAGTCACCACCTCTTCCTTTGCCTGAAGTTGAAGAAACATCTCCTTATGGCTTTTATTAGAGGCCACATGGTTTTCTCAGCTATAGAGAAAGGTCGACAGCTATGCTAAGACATCTTGTTCAACTTTTTGGATTAAAATTAGCATCTTGGCAAGTCAAAAAAGCATCATAGGAGATATCCTTGTTGAACAAAAGAAATATTTGTTTAGAACCAACCACCTCTATATTCTTTATTAAAAATCTTCTGTTACTAAAAATACCTATTAGGTTGTTAGAACACATAGGGATACTGAATTTTTCCTCTGCATGTCCCCGTGTAGCATTCAGTATGTGCAGCTCTAAGATAAAGGGTAACTTCACTGTAATAACCCCCGCATAGCATGTGTAACGTGCTGGTGAGGATTTGCATGGAACAAATAAGAGACCACTTTAGAAGATGGTGGGAGTTGGGCCCTTCACAAACAGCATGTGGGGCTAAAAACAGCTGAGATCATTAAAGACATTTCAGAAGAAGATACAAGCTGGCCCTCATCCCAGGTGGTCTGCTCGCTTTCCCTTGTGTGTTGAGTTTGTCTTTGCTTTGGCACCATGTTTAAACATCCCACTTAAAATGAAATCTGTTTTTTACTGACATGCATTTCACAAACTAGATGCAGTCCCTTTTGGCTCTAGCAAATATGAAGAAGGCTGCTTCCAGCTACTCATGTGTTTCCGTAGTCAGTGCCAATCAGGTGGACGGAATTCATTTTTCCAGCACATCCCCACCTGGTGCTCTACAGTTTCTAATCCATGGATTCCCACAGAAAAAGCCCCTTTAACTGTTTATAAGCCATACACTCTGAATAGATGTAAACATCGGCATTGATTTTTATTTTAAGCTTAGGGAGGGTTCATTTGCTCTTTCTGTAGAGGAGCTGCTACTAATTACACTTGTGGCATATGGTGCCAAGTGTTCCAGATTAACCGGTGCATCTGAAATAGCAGGAATCACCTAGAATGGCAATGAGCAGCTTATTTCTTCTTTGCTCTTCAGTGCAGGTTTCAACTTTATCATTGCCTTGCTGTATCTTTCTACCAATGTGTGTAGTGGAGAGATTTTCTTCTGTACCTTTCTTTCCTTTATAAAATAATTGACTATGGTATCAATAATCACGACTTCTTGCATTGTACTTTTCAGCAAAAACAGTGTATCTATCTTCAATATACATAGAGACTATATAGGGTTTTTTAAACAATCCTTTAAGGTGGAGAGTTATTCTCTTTTGCCTCCTTGCAGAAGGGACAACAAAGGCTCAGAGAGGTTGAGTGATTTACTCAAGGCCACACAGATAGTAAAGGGCAGACCTGAAACATGAAGTCAGGCCACTTGATTTCAGAATCGGTGCTCTCGCCATTATTCTATGCTGCCTCCTCAGAATGCCTTCATGGAGGGAATTTTTCCCTCCAAAGCCTCTAATGGCCTTTTGAACATGCTGAAGTCCCAGTCAAAGGATCTGGGGGCATACACCACTCTGGCCATGACCACAAAGAACAGATAGTCACAGGGGTGGAGAGCCAGCAAACGGCTGCTCCAAAGCCCAGCCATCAATACGGATTACTGCACAGCTGACGGCATCCAAGGACGGTGGCATCAATTTAGCAACAGGCAGTGATGAACAGTGGGAGCTCTGCCGTCATCCATTTTTGCTCACACCTAGAGATGGGCAAATCTACCACTTGAAAAATAGTGGGCTGCACACCACCCAGGCGGCTCCCCTACAGCACACAGAATCATCTGTTATGGTCCGTTCCCCTGTGGCTCTGTAAGAGGGTCTGGACAAACCTCACATCATTAATGCAGCCCTTTGGAAGGGGATGGAGCTCAGGAGAATGGGCTCAGCAAGGGCCAGCTTCTTTTGGCAAATCTTGTACCTTTTCGTACTCTGGCCCTGTCCTTTGCCTTCCCATCCCCCACAGCTGCCGTGGAGCTGACAATAAAAAACGATGCCCTAGGCTGTCCTGTTTTTATTATTAGTTATATGGCATCATAAATGTACATAGAGATGTTCAATAAATGAAATTGTGCCAAACACCAAACAGGGCCACTGCCCCAAAGATCTTTTGGCCTCAGGGCAATGGCAGAACAATATAAGAGGAACAAAGGGAGCTGAGAGCCAGATGAGTGAGGTTTTAGTACTGTTTGGCCTTTCAGAGGGGGAGGAACAGGCTCCAGGAGGCTGATGGAGAGGTACAGCATGCAAAAAGCATTGTGGCCACAAAGGAACTTTGGGGCCAGCAGCCAGGCTCCCAGGAACAGGCTGAGGATGATTTTGGAAAGTCAGGGGAATCAGGTCCTTCTGTTATTTAATAAGGTAAATACAAGAAGGGGAAAGAAGGTGGGACTATTTGCTTTTGATCGTGAGCAATCTGCCTCTGTTCGGAGAAGCGTACGCTGCGGGCTCACCCCCTTTGTAAGTGTCCCTTTGGATTCCACATAGTATTAAATTGCTTCTCCGGCAGAGGCAATGTGTAAATATAGGATAATAAGTGGAAATTTATGAGGTTAAATACTGAGGAATTGCTGAGTAGTAAAATGAAGAGACATAAATTACAGGAAATGCTGCCCTTCAATGAATACATTATGCATAATAATGAAACTTTTAAAAGGCAACAGAAACCAAATATCAGAAGAGGGCCTGGGAGGGGAAAAGCCAAGTAAAGAAGTAGGACTAGGACAGTCCAAAGTCAGTGCTGCTTTGTCACTGTTAAACTGTCACATCAGTTCACTTAGATTTCTGTGGCTCTTTGTCCTCAGAGAAGTGCCCTATTATAGTGAAAAGTATGGGGAGTACAGTCAGAAGAGAAGCTGCCTCACTACCCAAATGACCTTGACCAAGTTACTTAATCTGTATGATCTTTGGTTTTTCCTTCTGTAAAGTAGTTTTAATAAAACCCATTTTATAGAATTATAGTAAGAATTAAGAAGGACAGACTTGTAAACCACTTAGCTCAGCATGTAGGAATGTTACACACACACACACACACACACACCACGCACACATACACACAGATGAGCTTCCTTTAAGATCTAGATCAAATAATAATAAAGTGTTAGCAAAGTACAGAGAAGGAAGATGGGTTGTGGCCAGAAAGATTGGGGAAGACTTCTTAGGTGTAGGAGATTTTGGAATTGGGATTAGGTTCTGGTGAAGAGAGGGACAGGGCATGAATCAAGGCAAGTCAGAGGGAAAGGACAAGGAGTGTTCTGGGACTGGAAATCAGGGGCAATAGAGGAGATCAAGCAAGATAGGCATTAGACCTAAATCCTGGAAGGTCTTGTTCTGCTCAGTCATCTGGCCATTGTTCTATAGGCATTGGGGAGACACCAGAGGTAGCAGACAGGGAGTGATCAGGGAGGTATTTCATGAAGTTGGCTCTGGAATAGCATGAGCAATATATTGGAATGGAAAGACTAGAAACAGCAAGGCCATTTGGGAGACTGTGGAGTAGTCCAGCCAAGCACTAATGAGGCCCTGAGGAGACAGAGGCAGTGGGAATAGAAACAAGGAGACAAATATGGGACAGCAAGGAGGCTGATATGGCAGTGTTTGGCTATTGGTTGATTTGGGGGACTGCAAGCTGTAGAAGATGGCTCTGAAGTTCCAGATCTAGGGGACTAAGAATCTGATGATGTCATTTACAAAACTAAAGATGGGAGAAGTATATAAAAGTGAGTGAGTTTTAGGTTTTTTAAGTCTGGGGTTCTAAGAAGAACTGTTGGCAAGCCTGCTGACAATGCAGTTCTGTGATTTGAGTCTGGACTAATACCCAGATTTGGGAGTCACTGACACTGTAGTCTGAATTGATGCCATAACAATGATGGGGTCTGCGAAAAAGCAGGAAATATAGGAGGAGAGGACAAGGGAAAATGCCAGAAAATGTGTTTTGGGGCAAGAAAAGGAGGCTTCAAAGAAGGTAGAGGGAGGTCATGAGAGAGACAGGGCCGGTGAGGGTATTTCTGGGTGACAGGACCATCAACACTGTCAAAAATCAGGGAGGAGCTAAGATGGGGTAGAGCTAAGAAGAAGCCATAGGTCTTGGTGACTTTAGTAACTAGGATTTATTCCCTATCTTCTTCCAAAATGCTTGTGATGAGACTTAAAAGATCACGATACACTTCAAACAGTACAACTGAAATTAATGTTTTAGGGAGACAGCTCAAAATCCCTCTAGAAGGAGGCACTGGGGTGAGGCAAGTACTGTAGCTGAGCACTCAAGTTAGCCCTGACCTCCTTGGCATGGAGGAGATTTGGGGTCATGGTGTGCCTTTAAGTTTCAGTTTCCCTGGGGATAGGAGAACCCCAACTTAGAATGCCAAAGGATTCGAGGAAGGAAGTAGAGGAACACACCTAGACATTGTCCAAGAGTGGTTTTGTGGTGCAGAGCAGGAAAGAGGAGGACAGAATTGACATCTTGGGTAAAATGTAAGTTGTGGTGACAAAGATGACAAAGAACAAACACATTTGCTGTCTAAGCACATGAGATAGACATACTTTCTATAGAAGTATGCACATGAAGAGTACAGGACATCTGAAAGGGCAGGGAGAAAACTTTGCACAGAAGAAGGCTTTTCATTTAGAGGTGAAGGTATGGAGGAAGAACGCCACACTGGGGATGGGGAGGGAAGCAGCTGGAGCAGAGGTGCTGAGGTGGGGTGAAGCACGAAGCCTCTGGAGTGCTGAAGAATCTCTTTCTCAGATCACAGTCAGTAATTTATCTCTTAAATTCCACTTGACTCAAAAGTTTTATAAGGTGATGGGTGACAAATAATTGAGTGGAGATGTTTCCCAGGTGCATTGTTGGGAGAACTTGTGCATAGGTCTTGCAGACAGAGGCTCCCAGCAGCTCTAACATGGAAGGAAGTGGAGTGGCTGGGAGAACCTAAGCAAAGGGCTGTCCTGGGCTCTCTTTCCAATCAGGGACTGAGGATTCCCTCACAGGCCCCACACTGGCTCTCTGTCTCTTTTCCAGGTCTGGAGGCAAAAGGTATGGGAGAGAAGACTACCTGTATTGGTGATTTTCAGCCTTTTAAAAAGCACAGGATGCTTTCAGCTCTTCTTTTAACACCATGAAACACCAGATGACATAACCTAAAAGTATTATCACCTTAATTGTTGCTTTCTTAATTTGAAAGTGAGGTTAAATCATAAAAATCAAGCATACTTATTCACATTTAATGAATCAGCAGTAGCCACTTGTTGGAATATTTGAAAATCCATTGATGTTGTTTTATTTGATACTTTTGGTTAAATGTTTGAGGCTTTTGGGAAATCCATTTTAGTATAGAAACCGTAACAGTTCCTGTTACTGCTTTCTTTCAACTGGAGCTCCTGTTCATTTTATAAAAGAAAAGGTGTTATAGGAAACTGAGGGATAACGGAACTGACAGTTTTTGGAATATCTTCTGTGTGTTCATTACTTGATATCGAGGAACATTTTTCAGTCTTTAAACAGTTCTTTCAGGTAGGTTAAGTATGACACTCAAAAAACTAAAGTGACTTGCCCCACATCAATAGTAGGCGCAGGAACTGAGTCCAGGACCATCTGACTTGAAAATCTATCTTCTTTTCACCGTACCACGCTGACTCCCATAGCAAAAGACAATGAGTGAGAAATAGAGCCATGAAATGGGCTTCTTCTTCCTTAAATTCCCCCAGTCATTCCTAATGTGGTTCCAAATGCTTGCCAGCATGCCTTTGCTTTGGATGAATTGTGTATGTGCCCCTCCAATGAGTGTTTTGTCATTCGGAAGTGTTATGTAGAAGAGAGATTAGACTTGTTCTGTGTTGTTCCGTAGGCAGATCTTGGGCAAATGGAGGAAGTTGAAAGGAGACAGATGGTAGCTCCACACAAAGAGGTATAAAAGAAAAATCACAAATAGGGTTATAAAATGGATCCAGAAATGAGGTAAATAATAGGAACTATTATACCCACACCCTTCCATGCAGTTGAGGAAACCGAGCTATGTGCTTAGGTAAATTGCCCAAGATGGAATAGGAATTTTCCCCAGTTTGGTTAAAATCTTCAGTCAAAAGAAATAGGGCCAGTAAGATGGGCCATAGAATCTGTCTGTTTTTTCCCATCTGGTGCCTGAATTCTAACATACAAACAAAATGGTAGATTGAGACAAAAGGACAAATGGGCAAGGAAGGGTTACTTTCTCCACCTTTGCAAAATAGTCCTTTTACAAAGAAATTGCATGGAATACCTCTGAACTGTGACCCAGATCATTTACCTCCCTGTTTCTTCACAACAATTAATTTACATAATTATTGATTTGACAAACATTCATTCGGTCTCCCTCATTCTAAACATGATGCCAAATCCTGGACCTACAGTGATGACTAAGACATTGTTCCTGCCCTCAAAGGGCCACCAGTCCTCACAATAAGAAGCTAGACGAGCACAAATAAGGCTGTAATGAGAGGCAGGTACAAACAAAGTGTTATAGGATTTAAAGAAGGGAATTAGAATAAGAAACAATTTTTAATGGAGGTACGGGATCTGGAAAGCCTTCCTGAAAATGAAACTACCAAAAAACCTTTTGGAAAATGGATCAAATTTTGATAGAGACAGGAAGGGAAGATCTGAGCCAAGGTCTTGATAACTAAAAACAAGGGCTGTGCTGAGAGTAAAGATACACAAATAGGGAAGGAGGGAGATAAGGATGCAAAGTCACACCAGAACTGAAAAGCCATCTTGAAATTCAGGGACATTTAACTGGACTTGGGGCGTCATAGGAGATGCAAATGAGACTCCATAGGCTAAGAGATGTATAGACTATGAAACGACACATGCATGCAAGAAGACCCGGAAAGAAGGGCCGTCAGAGGCTGCCGTCCTGAGGAGCAGGACTTTACCCAGGCTTGGGAGTCAGCCAGACTCCTCTCCGAATCTTTACTCCTCCCAGCCAGTCCTACTGCTATGAACAATTTCTTTCTTCTCTCTGGCCCTCAGTTTCCTCATATGTAAACACTTAGCCTGTAAGTTTGTTGAGAGGACTGAATGAAATATTGTGTATAAATCTTTTAGCAGACAATAAACAAAACCAAGGCTGGGAATAACCCACTGAATGAATGTGTTTCATCTGCTCACCAGCTTCTCTGCAAAACTTAGTGTTTGAGGGGTACCTGTGTGGCTTAGTGGGTTAAAGCCTCTACCTTCAGCTCCGGTCATGATCCCAGGGTCCTGGGATCAAGTCCCACATCGGGCTTTCTGCTCATCAGGGGGCCTGCTTCCTCCTCTCTCTCTGCCTGCCTCTCTGCCTACTTGGGATCTCTGTCAAATAAATAAAATCTAAAAAAAAAAAAAAAAACACCTTAGTGTTTGATATGTAGGTTTTTATACTCTCCCTTTTGTTTGACATACTCTAAAGAAAAATACCAACACACCAGAAGACTGCTTCATTTTGCCAAGATGAATATCAGGGTAGTGGCATGTCCCCTGCAATGGGT
This sequence comes from Mustela nigripes, assembly GCF_022355385.1. NCBI lineage: Eukaryota > Metazoa > Chordata > Mammalia > Carnivora > Mustelidae > Mustela > Mustela nigripes. The sequence continues at coordinate 70,943,765 of NC_081569.1, forward strand.
TTTCTCTGTGGACTTTGAAATTCTACAATAACCACACCACACCGCTAGGCCGATTATGCAGGACTGATCCCCAGACCTTGCCTAGGGCACACAAAGAACTCTGGAGGAGAGGGAGAAAGAATTAAGTGCTTGGTGTCTACAGGGCAAGAATAATGGGAAGAAAGCCATCTCAAGTGACCATCCATGAGTTGGCCGGAGACACACTGACCAAAGGAGAGAAAGACAGTAACACTTCTATGAGGTCATACCTTTTTCAAATTTGATATGGTTTAGATGGACAGCACAAATTATCACCTGAGCGTTCTTTCATATGCTGTGATTATGTGTTGGGTAAATAGCATGGAGACTGTTAAGACTTTGTTGTGGAATCAGGCAACATTAACTCATTAAGTCAATAATTCATGGACTCTTTTATCTAAAGTGGCAACATCACACCATCAATTCACAAAACAGCCACTTCTCTGAAGTGTATGTGATGATAATAATGGATTTTCTAACAATACCCTCTCAAAGCAAGGTCACTGCGCTCAGATGCTGTAGACATGCTGATCTGACCTAGGTCAGCAAAACAAGCTTTATTATTGAACCTAATTATGAACTATCAAGATAATGGTCTAGACTAAACTGTTTCCTAGGGGATTATTTAGAAACTAGTAAGCCATTTTTGTTCTAAATCTACAGTACTTGGCAGTACCTGTGATCGTGCATGAAATGTGTTTGCTATGTAGAATGGACCAAAATTTGTGCAAATACTTAGGAATCTTGGGAACAGTAGTGATATACAGTGTTACACTATAATTGTACATAATTTTCAGCTTACTGTCTATGCGGTTATGTACCCATCTAGGTACTCAGATAATCAAAGCTCATAATGAAATATGCATTTCTGAATATTTGTAGTCAGCTCTGTAACATGACATATAGGAACAAATGGTTTGCTGTAGCAGCTTGAGGTCTTAACTTGGGAACTGCTTGTAAAGATATTTATTTCTGATATTTACGGAGAGGCTTTCTCCTGCCTGTTAGATTGTGGTTAGTATGTTTCTCCTCTTCAGATTCATAGATTTCATGATTGCCTGACACTGGCTTACTTTTGCCTCAGAGTTAACAGTGGGGATAGAATTCTGGGAGAAAGAACCAAAGAACCTGGTATTTCCTGGATTGCAAACTGTACCAACAAGTTTACCATAGCTTTTGGAGAAAAAAATACATCTTAGACTTGAGGAAATAAAATGTATCCTATTTGACTGATAAAATCCTGATTAAACTACTCACTTTGAATGAATGAAGCCTGAATTTTTAGATCTGCATTTTGCATCATGCATTAAGACTGCACTTAAGCCTCAGTACCCTCCATTCTAAAATGGTGAGGCTAATCTCCTACATGATAGGCTGGTTGAGAAGATAAAATAAGGCAATATCCAAAAAGTGCCTGGCACTTAGTAAGCACTACTAAATATAAATGATCATTCTTCAGTATAAATTGCCTGAAATTACCATTTATAGGATTTTTTCCCTTGGGTTGTATTAAAAATGTGCTCTCTTGACCTAGCTCCTGGAGCAGGGCTCCTACTGCAGTTGTCTTCTCCCTTCACTCTTAGCAACATAAACCTTATGAATGGGACTCTGATTAGACTGCAAAGATTTGTTTTTCCTTACTTTTTCTTGCTTCTCTATATTTCCAACTTTTTTTTTTTTTTACAATAAATATGTTATGGGATAATTGTGAGAGTTAGTAAACAGTTTCTCTTCCTGTCTGCACATGTGCACTCTCTCTCTCTCTCTCTCTCTCTCTCACACACACACACACACACACACACACACACACACATACACACACGCAAATGCACAGACAAGGCCCAAGTTTAGAGCCATTTCAGTGATAATGATTTTGCCAAATTTTGCCAATAAAGTGGCCAAAGTAAATAAATAGATTAAAAACTGACCAGTGGATACATGTAGGAATAGACTTTGTTAAAATATTTTCTTGCAGGATGTATGAGTTTTTCCTACTCGTAACACTTATTTCTTCTTTTCTTTCTATAATTTTTAAATTTCACAGCAGTCAGTTTGGTACAGGAAAGAAATATTAATGGAACTTTCACAAGAACTCAATAATGACCCCACCTAATCTTCAACCCTATTCAGGTCATAATGAGATGATTTTCCATAATTAGTTCATTTACTATAGATGTTACCAGCCACAGAGGTAGTTAAATTATTACATTTAATGTGTTAGAGAAACAAAAAATTGTATTTAACTAAAATAATTTCATTTATATTCTATTCTAACTTATAAAGGTTAAAATTAATATCTGAAACTTTAAGTTAGTCAAAGTACACCCCTATTTCTATTTATAATATAAAATAATTTTTCTGTATTCTTTTTATTGCCAGTATCTGAATTTTCAGTAAAAATAATAAATACAACAATTGCTATTAAAAATACCAGTTTGCTTAATGGCTGAGAATTCTTCATATAACTTCAAATGATCTTATGATTCAATTAATATAAAAAGACTCAAGGTCAACAGGGAATTCTTTATATATGGGACTCTCCAAGATAAAGAGATGCTTCTAGGTTAAGAACTAATGAACCTCTTAGGAGTTCATCAACAACTTCTGAAATAATGCCCAGGCCATAATGAAGCACTTGCTGCTCTGAGAGAGCACCCATCACGGCAAGGGCGCAGGGTTTGATGAGAACCACTTTACTCAGGGGGCTGCTTCCAGGCTGCAGTTAAACAGCTAATCTGCAACATTGCTCTTGGCTTTGGTGGCGTCTGTCCACGTATAAAGGGCTCCAGGATGGAGGAGATTAATTACTCAGACACATAATTCACTGGAGTCTAGGCTCCTGAAGCTTGGTAACAAGGCTGCATGAGATTGATTAGGGTAGCTCTCGTAGTGAGGTTTGTGCTTCTCTGGGGCCATCATCAAAATGGCACGATAGGATGGAGCCAAGGAAAGTTTGAGAATTATGCAGATGCAGAAGACTACTGACCCACAGGCACACGTTCCTTTACGGAGAATTTATCAGTTCTATCCCCTCATGCTTCCTGCTGGAGCTCTGCCTTCTGTGGCTTCTGGGTCACCTAAGATGGAGTTTACGTTTCTCAACAGCCCAAATAGGAAAAGACCAGCTAGAATATTAATAATAATAATCCCTTGTAGTTGGTGCCTAAAAGCACAAAGAAAGAAAGAAAGATTAAATATTTAGATTGATTTGCAATTTACAGAATGTTCTCACATCTCTTGTTTCAGTTGAGCCTTGTAGCCTGACTTTGGTATCCGTGTCTTCATTTTTCAAGGTCACCTCCTGTTTCTTTGGCTCCCAACACTTTTGACACCAAATGCGTGGGTTCTCCACACCAAGTAATTCTGACATCATCTGGCATTAGCACAGACCCCACAGGTTAAGGGCTGGATCCTATGCTATACCTAATTCAGATGCCAGTCCTAAGTTCCAGGTTGTCTCCTGTGCTCTGACCAAAGGGCTATAAATTAAGGGTTATACCTCCTTTCTCAGGTTTAGTAATTTGCTAGAATGACTCGTGGAATGCAGGAAAGTGATATACTTACTATTATTGGTTTATTATAAAGAATACGACTTGGGGGCAGCCAAATGGAAGAGATGCATAGGAGAAGGTAGATAAGAAGGGCATAGAGTTTCCATCACCCTCTCAGCACCTCAGTGTGTTCACCAGTCAGGAAGCTCTGTGAACTCTGCCATTCAGGGATTCTATGGTGGCTTTACTGCATAGGCACTGTTGATTAAATCACTGGCCATTGGTGATCAAGTCAAGTGCCAGCCTCTCTCCCCTCCCTGGAACAGAAAGTTTCAACTCTCTAATCCTCTAGGAATCAGTCCCCATGATCTAAGAGTCACCTAATTAGCATAGACTCAGCTGTGGCAAAGGGGGCTATTAGGAATAACAAGAGACCCTTCTGTCACTACAATCACTGAGATTGGGATGAGGTTTTAGAAGGTCTGGGCCAGAAATTGGACAAAGACCAAATTTATGTTTCTTATTGTGTTACAACAACGCAAATTTGAAGGTGGGAAAATGGATATTCTTAACAGTGAAATGACTTGTTCAGACACATGTTATATGATATGGCAAAACCCAGAAATTCTAAATACTAATCTACGAGACCAGAAAGGCTGGGTAAAGAGAACATGGCCTGGGGACAGCCAAGAGGGTGATTAAGAGGGAGGACAGCAGAGGAAAATGAGAGAGTTAAAAAGTGGGTGAGGTGTTCCTCTGCTAGATTCTATCTATAATGTATAATGAGAGTATAATGAGAGAGATTTTAAAACCAAACACCAGAAAGTCCAACCAGAAAATGTGTGGGGTTCCCTTCAGGGTGGGCACCATGGGAGCGGGAGAAGATAATGGCTGAATGTGTTTCAGAGAAACAAGGCAGTGTGTAGTGTCCAAGGGAGGTTGCCTGTGCCCTCTGACTTCCATTCTGCTGTGGCTTCTGAGGATGGACTGCTGCATTGCTGGGGTGAGCCTCTGCAGGGCTGTGACCATAAGGCATTTTGTCACTTTCATGACACAATGGCAATAATTCTTTTTGAATGTGTGGTACACACTGTTGATAGTTTTTCTGATCAGATATAGCCTTCCAATAAAGTGCTGCTTCTCTTAATGCTTGAGCAGTTCTGTGAAATATGTATTATTTTTATTCCTATTTTATAGATCATAAGAGAGAGGTTCAAAGAAGTTAGATAACTTGTCCAAGATCACTCTGCTGATCATAGCAGGATGATGATTTAATTGGTTGATTCATTAATAAAATAAATAAAAATCTCTTGAGTACCTTCTATACACCATGCTCTATTGTAAGGGGTATAGTTGTAAACAGGACCAAGGAGGTGCCTGCCATCATGGAGCTTAGACTTCAAACCTCCCATGACCCCTAACTGTTTAAGAGTTCTAGGGCCTCATTTCAGGGCATAAAGTCTCTCCGTGGTATATCTTTCTTCAGACATGTTCTTTGTGTCCCTCTGGAGGGAAGGCCTTCCATCTACATTCGTGGGATATGAAGAATGTTCCCATCCCTCTTGCAGCGGTCCCTGGCCAGTGACTCAGCATATTCCAGCAGTAGCAGCCTGAGATGCCTCTCCCTCTATGCAATAAACTAAATATAGAAATATCAGATGATCCAGTAATTCTACTACTGGGTATTTCTCCAAGGAAAATAAAAACATTTATTCAAAAAGATATATACATGCATGTAAACAACACAGTGTTGTAAACGACACTGAGTGCATCCTCCATCCAAGCCAGGAGTGACCCTGCCTGATAAGCACTACCACCACTATAATTTCTCTGGTACTCACAGTCCCCAGTGCTATGCTTGGTATATGGATTGACATATTTACTCCTCATTCCTCACTTCATGAGGCAGACATTTCCACTTGAGATTGCTCAGTTGCCAGATATCTGTCTCAGGTCACAGAGTAGAATCAGAGACTAGTTCTCTGTCATTTGGAGCTGGGTCCCCACCATCATGTTTTGCTGAGTGGCGCTGACCCACCCCTCCGGCCCTCTGCACCCTGACTGGCTCTGCTAACAGTAGTTTTCCTGCTGGAGCTCTGTCTGTTGAATTACGTGAGGAGCTGTGCACTCAACAGATGATTGTTGACGATTAGTCCTTAAAATAGTTTTGTAAAACAACTTTTTGAATTAACCTTCCATTTTTAAGAAATTACTTATTTAAAAATATTAATGAAGCATAGTTGACATACTGTTATATGAGTGTCAGATCTACAGCGTGGATTTGACAGTTCTGTATATTACTCAATGCTCATCATGGTAAGTGTAGTCACCATCTCTTACCACATACCATGTTATTACAATATTATTGAGTATATTCCTAATGCTGTACTTTTCATCTCGGTGGCTTATTTATTTTACAACTGGAAGTTTGTACCTCTTAATCCCCTTCACCTATTTTATCTATCTCTCAGTCCTCTCCCCACTAGAAACCACTGGTTTGTTCTCTATATTAAGAGTCTGTTGGGTTTTTTGTTTGTTCATTTGTTTTGTTTTTTTCACATATATAGAAATCATATATGAAATCATATGGTATTTGTCTTTCTCTGTCTGCCTTATTTCACTCAGCATAATACCATCTGGGTCCATCCATGTTGCTGCAAAGGGCGTTCTTCTTTATGGTGTAATGGAGTAATATTCCAATATATCACATCTTCTTTACCCATTCATTTATCAGTGGAAACATGGGTTTCTTTTCTACCTTGACTATTGTAAATAATGGTACCATAAACACATGCGTGTATATATCTTTTTGAATAAATGTTTTTATTTTCCTTGGAGAAATACCCAGTGGTAGAATTACTGGATCCACATGATATTTCTATATTTAATTTTTTTTCTATATTTAATTTTTTCAGGAAACTCCATGCTGTTTTCCACAGTAGCTGTACCAATTTACTTTCCTACCAGCATTGCACAAAATTTCCCTTTTCTCCACATCATTGCCAACACTTGTTATTTTTTGTCTTTTTGATACTAGCCATTCTGGTATGGGGTGATATCTCATTGTGATTTTGATTTGCATTTTCCTGATGATTAGTGGTGTTGAGCATCTGTCTTTTCATGTGCCTGTTGGCCTTTTGTATATCTTCTTTGAAGAAGTGAAAATAGACATTCAGTTCATATGTCCATTTTTTAATCCAATGCTTTATTTTTTTGGTGTTGAGTTTTATGAGATCTTTATATATTTTGGATACTAACCCAAATGCTATTTCATTTGCAAATATCTTCTTCCGTTCAATTGGTTGCCTTTTTGTTACGTCAATTGTTTCCTTTGTTTTGCAAAAGCTTTTTATGTTGGTATAGTCCTAATAGTTTAATTTTTGTTTTTGTTTCCCTTATCTAAGGAGAAATACTCACAAATCTGTTGCTAAAACTGATGTCCAAAAATTGCTGCCTCTGTTTGTTTGTTTGTTTTAGGAGTTTTATAGCTTTAGGTCTCACATGTTGGCCTCCGATCCACTTTGAATTTACTTTTCTGTATTTTAGTAAGAAAGTGGTCCAATTTCATTTTTTGCATGTATCTGTTCAGTTCTCCCAACATCGTTTATTGAAAAGACTGTTTTTTCCCCCATTGGATAAACTTGTCTCTTTTATCATAGATTAATAAGCCATATGAGCATGGATTTATTTCTGGGCTCTCTATTCTGTTTCATTGATCTGTATGCCAGTACTGTACTGATTTAATTAGTATAGCTTTGTAGTATATCTTAAAGTCTGGGGTTATTATACTTGAAACTTTGTTCTTCCCTTTCAAGACTACTTTCATTATTCAAGATCTTTTGTGTTCCATACAAATTTTAAGATGATTTATTCTAGTTCTATGAAAAACGCTATTGGTATTTTGATAGGAATTGCATTGACTCTGTAGATTGCTTTGGGTGGTATGGACATTTTAACAATATTAATTCTTCCCGTCCACAAACATGGTATATCTTTCCATTTGTGTCATCTTCAATTTCTTCATCAATGTCTTACAGTTTTCAGAGTATAGGTCTTTCACCTCCTAGGTTAAATTTATTCCTAAATATTTTATTCTTTTTGGCACAATTGCAAATGGGATTGTTTTAATTTTTTCTTTCTGGTATATCATTATTAGTGTATAGAAATACAGCAGATTTCTGTGTATTACTTTTGTATCCCGATACTTTACTGAATTCATGTATTCTAATAGTTCTGTGTGTGTGTGTGTGTGTGTGTGTGTGTAGTTCTTAGGATTTCTGTATATTGTACCACGTCATCTGCAGATAGTGACAGCTGTACTTCTTCCTTACTGTTTTGGATGCTTTTTATTTCTTTTTCTTCTTTGAATGCTATGGCTAGGATTTCCCAATTCTATATTGAATAAAATTGGTGATAGTGGATACCCTTGTCTTGTTCCTGATTTTAGAAGACAAGCTTTCACTTTTATCACCTTTGAGTTCGATGTTAAATGTGGATTTTTCTAGCCTTCACTATGTTGATGTATGTATGTTCCCTCTAAACATACTTTATTGAACATTTTTATCATGAACTAATGTTGTATTTTGTCCTTTACTTTTCTGCATCTATTGAGATGATTCTATGTTTTTTACCTTTCTTCTTACTAATGTGATATATCACACTGACTGATTTGCGAATATCAAATCCTTTACATTTTTCAAATAAATCTCTTTGGTCATTGACCGTGATTTAACCTATTTTTGATTTTTGGTTTGCTAATATTTTGTTGAGGATTTTTGTATATATGTTCAATAGGGATAGTGGCTTATAGTGTTTTTTTGTTTGTTTTTATGTTTTCTTTTGTTTGTAGTGTTTTTGTTTGGGTTTGGTATTAGGGTAATGCTGGCATCATAGAATGAATTTGGAAAAAAAAATGAATGTGGAGGTTTTCCTTTCTCTTTTTTTATGTGTGGGGGAATAGTTGAAGAATAATAGGCATTAATTCCTCTTTAAATGTATGGTAGAATTTGCTTGTGAAGCCATCTGATCCTGGACATTGTTGGAAGTTTTTTGATTGCTGATTCAATATTGTTATTAGTAGTCAGTCTGTTCAAATTTTCTTTTTCTTTCTAATTCAGTTATGAAAGATTGTATGGGAACTTATCCATTTTTCTAAGTTATCCAGTTTGTTGGCAGGTAATTTTTTCATAGTATTCTCTTACAATTCTTTGTATTTCTGTTATTTCTCCTCCATTTCTGATTTTATTTATTTGCATTCTCTCTCCTTTTTCCCTAACCTGTCTGGATAAAGGTTTATCATTTTTTATCTTTTCAAACAATCAGCTCTTTTTTTTTATTGATCTGTTCTATTATTTTTCTTTCTTTTTTTTTTAAAGATTTTATTTATTTATTTGACAAAGAGAGACACGGCAAGAGAGGGAACACAAGCGGGGGGAGTGGGAGAGGGAGAAGCAGGCTTCCTGTCAAGCAGGGAGCCCAATGTGGGCTCGATCCCAGGACCCTGGGATCATGACTTGAGCCGAAGGCAGATGCCTACTGGCTGCGCCACCCAGGCGCCCCTATTCTATTATTTTTCTAAGTTTCTATGTCATTTATTTTGCTCTAATATTATTTCCTTCTTTCTACTCACTTTGGGCTTTGTTTGTCTTTTTCTAATTTGTTCAGGTGTAAGTTAAATTGTTTATTTGAGATTTTTCTTGTTTCTTGAGGTAGGTTTGTATCACTATAAACTTCCTCTTAGAACTGCTTTTGCCATGTCTCAAAGATTTTGGACTGTTGTATTTTCATTTTCATTTGTTTTCATTTATTTCTGATTTCCCCTTTGGTTTCTTCATTGACCTACTGGTTGTTTAGTAGCATGTTGTTTAGCCTCCAGGGTTTTGTTTTTTTTTTTTCCATTTTTTTCTTGTAATTAATTTCTAGTTTCATACCATTGTGGCTAAAAGAGATGCTTGATATAATTTTGGTGTTCTTAACTTCCCATTTTTAAGACATAAATATAATTATTTTAAAAATTTTTTGTTTTGCTTTAGCAGTTTTAATATAAAACAGATTATATAACTTTGATTCAGTAGAGAATTGTATTCCTCTATTACTTGTCTTTCTCACAGAGAAAGTCTATGGGTTCTCTGAGAACATAATTTCTTTGGTATACAAGGGAGAACTGAGCATTGGGTAGCAGACAGAGCATTTTTGTGGAAAATTTTGTTATAATTTATGTTCACTTACTGGACAAGAAAAATAAACATGTCCTTTGGGGAGCAGTGAAAAATCTTTTAATCATGTAGTATATTAAAGTGTTCTGGGTATTCATTGACATTATTTCTTTAGTTCCTATTCAAAGACTTATAATTACAGGATAGAACAATATATTTATAAAAATTATAACTTTCATTTAATGTTTTTTCACTTAGAACATGTCTTGTTCTTTTGTAATTTAGTTTTTGAAGGAATTTTATGTGACTTTATATATACAACATGGACCATTTGCTAACAATGGCATGGTGCATACCTATCTTGTTAAAGTATGTACAAGGGTGTATGAAGACAAAAGTTACATGACCTGTGTATATTTCAATTGATTTGGAGTGGGGGAGGAAACTAAAGACAACACTTGGTTACTTAACTCTCATTTTGAACGAAGAAATAGGTATGTTGAACCAATCGTGCTAATTGTATCTCTGACCTAGCTTACCTAGCATGATTTGCCTTACCTGGTCTACCATCTTGGCTTCTTTTTAAAATTTTTTTAATTGGGTATAAATCTATAAGAAAATCTCAGAGACTCTTTTAGATAGGACAATTATAAACATTTTCTGAAAATAAAGAAAGGTGAAAGAGATTTTTCTTTTCAGTTGTTAAGAAACCTTTCCCTTTCTTCACCTTCAGTATTTCAGCCATTACCTCTAGGTAATAGAATGATAAGGCTTTGAAGACACTGGATCTATAAAAAGAAAGGGCTAGAAGGACATGGAGTCATCAGAAAACAAAACAACAACAACAAAAAACAAAAACAAAAACAAAAAAACACAAAACAAAGCAGAAATCAAATCTCCATCCTACAGGGTTTGAGAAGGAGATGACTCCCATCTGCATATAGCAGTGGCATTTGTGCTCAGGTGCATTTTTGGCTCTCAACTTCCCCATATTGCCAGACAGGTAGGACTTCAGGGGATTTAGAGTAGTACATGCTTTTGGAACTTCTCCCTACCTAGCACGTGCTCAATGGATTTAGGTATTTCTACAATAACAATGGCACTACTTACAGAGCACTTACTATGTTCCAGGTGGTTTACATTTATCATGTCATTTGATCTTGACAACAACCCTATGAAGTTGTTTCTACTTTCACCATAATTTTTCAGATAAATAAACTGAAGTACAGAAAGGTTAAGTAGTTTGCTCACTATCATTTGAAGAGTAAATGATCCACCCAGAACTCAAACCTAGAAATTCTAATGCTCAAATCTGGGGTTATGACCACTAAACTATACCAGAAGTCTTATGGAAGATGTTATCTGAGTGAAGTAATTTTAGAAGCAAAAATATTATTTGAAAGAAATTCAAAACACCAAGAATAAGGATTAAACAGATTTTCTTGGATTATTATAGTGAATATTTCAGCTAATTACATGTGTTTAATGTTTCATTTTGTGGTTCATGATTTTTGCTTGTATTGAATTTGTGTTCAACTTCAAGTTGCTAAGTTATCTGAAGTTTTCTAGTCACATATGTGTCTCTACTCCTGATTTTTCATATATACATTTTGCTGCTTACTTTTTGCTCTTATACATATGTTTTCAGGGATTTGCAGATTCTGTGTGTATTTTTTTGACACCGCATAGTTATAGTTAGGATCTTTACTACTTTAGCTGCAAATACTCTGAGATCTGCTCCACTGCATCTATTACACTACTTTTCTTCTTTATTCTTTTCTATTCTTTGATGTTAATTTCTCTGTGCATAATATCACACCATATCTGGTAAGTCTTATATGAGTCTCTCTTGGACTGAGTTGTCTGCTTATTTGCTCTCATGATTTCTCTGGTTCTGCCACTTACCTTCGGTACAAATGAGCTACATAAGGCAATCAGCTACAAGAATTAGAAAATCTGGGCGCCTGGGTGGCTCAGTGGGTTAAAGCCTCTGCCTTCGGCTCAGGTCATGGTCCCAGGGTCCTGGGATCGAGCCCCACATCGGGCTCTCTGCTCAGCAGAGAGCCTGCTTCCTCCTCTCTCTCTGCCTGCCTCTCTGCCTGCTTGTGATCTCTGTCTGTCAAATAAATAAATAAAATGTTTAAAAAAAAAAAGAATTAGAAAATCTAACTAATAAAAGCTTGACAAGCAGTGAAGGTGTTCTTTCACATATCAGAACTCTGGGGATAACGACCATTTAGTATTACTCTCACAGTCCATTGATGTCAGGGTAAATGTTTCTGAAGTTCTCTACACCTTTCCTCATGGGTGCAATTTAATAGTAGCAGCTCCAACCATCCCATCTGCATTTCAGGCAAGAAGAATTAGGAAGGGTATCACTAACTATACCTATCTTCCTTTAGCACTGAAGCAAAAGCTTTAACTTAAACCCTAGCAGACTTTTGTTTGAATTCTCATTGGCTTTAACTATATCATATGGCATTCCTAACTGCAAGAGAGGCTGAAAAGCAAGTAACTAGCTGGACACTGATTCCTGAAATAGCACTGGGGTTTTATTAACTCAAAGGAGAATGCAGAATGAGCAAACAGTGTCTGTAGGTAGCAAACTGTTTCACAGTATTTTGTTCTTACTTTCTGCCATGGTAATAGAATATTAGCTGGGTACTTGGCCACCCAACTAAAGACTTCATTCCCAGACTCTTGCAGCTAGATGTGGCCATATGACTAAGTTCAGGCTGGTGGTATTTGGGTAGATATGATGTGTTCCTTTTTCAGTTCTTGTCCATAAAACAAATGGTTGTGCTCTTGTCTGGCCTTTTGTCCTCTTTCTGTTGGCAGGGAAATAGCAGGAGCTGGGACAAGTTGCTTTAGTCCCAGTGTTGAAAATGACAGAACTGACTACTGTATCTCATTGGTCTACTCACCTTTGGGTTTTTTATAAAAAACAGATTGTTTCTAGTTTTGGTAGGTTAATGTATTTTTAATCTTTGTTACAATAGTTAAGCTTGTAACCCATCCATCACAGCAACTAATATCTGCCACCTCACCCACACTAGATCTTAGTCCACAGCATACCCTAAGAAGCTCTACCCTGGCCCGCAGCTACCAGGTCACAGTCTCTCTGTTCATGCTGCTCACCATAGTTGCTATTCACAGTGATTATTCTGGGCCCCATATATGATCACATCCTTGTCTTATTTGCATATGGGTTTCTCAGAGTCTGTGCAGTCGAGCCAATAAAAGGGAAATGTACTTTTTTGGTTTGGGGAAGGGAAAAATTATCACTAGTTTTCATTGTTTTCCCCAGCCCCAATCCAAGCCCAGGAAGCAAAGATTCGATCCTTCTAAGAGTTTTCCTGTTTCCCACTTTCAAACCTAACCCCTTTCTGAGAAGGAGGAAGAGAACAAAAAGTGCTTCAAAAGCTATGAACTTAAGTCAAAGGACTAACATCCTGGTGGAAAAACCTTTGGCACTTGTAACCTTCACATTCTGTCCTGCTGACCATCTAAAACAACTTTTGTCTTTCTTAGTTTTAAATGTTATTGAGCTTTACCTTTTGGTTTGTTATTTGCTTTTTTCTTTTTCTTTTGAACTACACCAGACAACATTGTAGGACAAAATAATATGATTTGATATATGTGAATTATATGAATTTTTCAAATGTGATTTGCATTTATTTTTTCCATATATACATGCCACAAAATTAGTTTATGGGTAGAGCTGATCTTTTAAAACTGAAGAGTCAATAAACTGTCTCCGGCCTTTTTATTATCTTGCATTTTCCTGCCCTTTCAAACTTTCTTTCTCACGTTTCTCTCCAGAAGATTTCCAGTTTCATTAAGCTTCCCTGGTCTCTCTTGCTATTAAAAGTACCTTTCTCAAAACTGTCAAGGTTTGGGGAACCTGGGTGACTCAGTTGGTTAAGCATCTGCCTTTGGCTTGGGTCATGATCCCAGGGTCCTGAGATAGAACCCCACCGAGGACTCCCTGGTAAGCAGGGAGCCTGCTTCTCTACTCTTTCTCTCTTGCTATCAAATAAACAAATAACATCTTAAAAAAAAAAAAAAAACCAAACTGTTAAGGTCATCAAAAACAAGGCAAATCTGGAGAAACTGTCATAGCAAGAGAGACTCAAGAGACATGACGACAACATGTAAAATGCTATCCTGGATCGGATACAGATAAAGAACATGAGGGGAAAACTAGTGATGTCCAAATAATGGGTGTTTGGTTAATAGTAATGAATCAGTTCTACTTTCTTAGTTGTGAAAAATGTATCACAGTAATGTCTAATATTAATAATGGGGGAAAATGGTTGTGGGTTATAAGAGAACTCTGTAGTATCTTTGTAACATTTTTGTAAATCTAAAATTATTATAAAATATAGTATTTAAAAAATAAGGAAACACTAAACAACTAAAAAAAAGAAAATGGGGGGAAAAACATCTAGCAAACTCCTTCACAGTAAGCATTTGGGTACAAAATGTGAAGCCACTCCTGGAGTAGCTCCATAAATTAGCATTTCCTGGAGTATGTTCCTCAGAATATAATTCACTAGATGTTTCATGACCAAGTTCATTGGTGAAATGTTTGGTTAACATATTCTTCCCCTAGAGATTCCTAATTCATATGCATAATTCGTAGTACATAATACACATAAACACAGAAAATGCCTGACACCGAGACCTCTTTATCTAATACAGGGTTTTCCACATTTATTTGCCTAAGTGAACTTTTTCTCCTTAAATAACATATCACTGCTTTTGGAAGTAATATGCTGCAAATACACCCTGGGAAAGCTGGCTCCAGGAAAGCAGTCTTTACTTTGGAAGCATGAATGGTGGATGTTCAGAGATGACATTAAGCCTCTGGGGGCAGTATCCTCACGGTTTTGCTCATGTTATTCCACACTACTCCACCAAGCCACAAATGTGACTCCTCAGGGAATGATCAAGCTACGAGAAAATCGCTAAGGTTTTATTATAGATACAAAGGATGCAAATTATACTTAGAGACACAAAATGTCAGTCTCCTGACTCTGCTAATTGACTCCAACTTTAATGGTGCTAGGCTCATTATTCCCCTTTTAGCAGTGTCCAACATCAGCATTTGGGAGCCTTTGAAACCATGTGTATCTTGAATAGGTTGCAGTTTGATCATTTAAAGCAGAAAGATCAATTGTCCAGGCTCTAGCTATATGGGGCTGGCAAGCCAGACTGCAGGATGGCCGATCCTCTTACTTCAGCTGCCTTCCAATTGATACTGATTGCTGCATCCACATCAGTTGGTCAGTGATCCACATCAATTAAAGCTGCTCAAAGGCATAGAGAGGAGGTGCTTTATTCAACCTCACTTCAGAAATATAGGAACAGCTAAAGGGAGAAAGGCTTTTCTGTGACTTTCAGTGGAATATGAAGTATGCTGATCTATCGTCAATCGATAGGCTATGAGGAGGATTCTAATGAGCCACTTTCTGGCTTACCAGGAGTGGGTCTGTGCTGCTTGCTCCCCATGCCCCACCTTTTTCTCTTGAGTCACATTATAGTCAGTTTTGTGGATGTTTGGAGGGGTCAGCCAGTGGCTGACCTAGCCACCTAGCCACCTAGCCATACCTCATTTGGCATAAATAAGTTAATTAAGCAATATTTGATTTAAATAAATATTGATTGAGTACACTTACTCTATGGCAGGTACTATGCTATGATATATCAGTGAACAAGATATGCTCTCTACCCTTAAGGAACTCCCAGGCTGGCAGGAAAGGCAGACAAGAAAACAGACAAATATAACACAAAATGATAGGAGCTTTGATAAGAGGAGGTTTCAGGTGCTTTGGCCATACTGCAGAGTGCTCTCAGGGAAGACTTCCAAAGAGAGGTGGTATCTGATCTAACAAACAGTGTGATCTTACTGATCATCAAAACACGGAGAGATATTATATATAATAAGGACATCAACTGAATCATGGACTTCCTAAATGGAACAAAAGCTAGATACAATAGAGAAATTTTGCTTTTTATTTTGTTTAGGTACCAATAGTCTTTAACCTATTTGACAATTATTTATACATAAGATAGAGCTAGAATTTCATATATATGTGTGACAGGTATATTGAACAAGCACAGCTTCTGATATTACTCTTCTGCTTTATGTCCCTGCTGCTCACATTATTCAGTGTGAGTAGCCTGTCGCTGCCCCTGAAAAGAAACCTAGGCAGGTTCCTGATTTCGCAAATCGCTCTAAGGTAATACGAAGACCTAGAGACCCTTTAAGTCACAAACACAGCCTCAGTTCAGAAAATCATGTTTAGACTCATGAAATAAAAAATCTCTTTATGCAAGTGATGGCCCCCACACTGGTACTAGCTAGCCTGGGAAGGGGGCAGGAGCTCACTTCATTGCCAGCTCTAGCTGGTACTTCTTTGCTGCCTATGTGGACAGAGGTGGTATGCTGAGAAGTACAGAGAAGGAAAGTTTGTACGTGGCTAGGTGGCTTCTTATCTTCTGGGCCATGGAAATGATTAAAGCTGATTCTCTGGAAAGAGTGATGGTGGGCTCTTAGAGTCACCCTGTTGAGCTCCGCTCTTCCAGTTTCCTGACCTTAGTGGATACAGCTCTGTTCCAGTCTGGCGGCTCCTTATTCAGTCCCTGGAAATCTTGCTAGTCTTTTCTTGCTAAAGCCAACTCACTTCATGTCAGTGACTTCCTTGAGTGAGATATAGATCATCCTATATCTGCACCTCAGGAAACACTCACACCCCGCACACTTTGTCTTAGTGAACCCTGAGAGAGCAGTTCCAAGTATTCCCATGAAAACTTTCTCACAGGGCAAGAGGTGAAAAGACAGCCACCTCCCTACCATCTACAAACACATTCCTGGGGTAGGAGCATGGGAGATTAGCCTTGTTTTCATAAAAGACCAGATAGTAAATATTTTAGGTTTTGTGAGCCATGTGGTCTCTGTTGTGACTACTCAACTCTTCAATTGTAGCTCAAACGCAGCTGTAGATAATAATTAAATAAGTGATCATAGCTGTGTTCCAGAAAAATACTATTTACAAAACCAACAGATAACCCAGTTTAGAAAGTGGGCAAAGAATTTGAATAGATATATCTTCAAACAGAACATACAAATAGCTAATAAGGCCATCAACATCATCAATCACTAGGGAAATGAAAAGCAAAACGACAATGAGATATCACTTCACACTCACTAGAATGGCTGCAATAAAGACGGACAATAACAAGTATTGACAACAATGTGCAGAAATTGGAACCTTTGGATCCTGCTCGCAGGAATGTAAAATTCTGTGGCCCCTTTGAAAAAAAGTCTAACAGTTCCCCAAATATTAAACATAGAGTTACCATATGAACCAGCAATTCTCCTCCAAGGTATCTACTCAAGAGAAATGAAAACATATGTCCACAAAACTGGTACAGCCTCTATGGAAAACAGCATGGAGTTTCCTTTGAAAAATTTAAAAATAGAACAATCTTATGATCCCATAATCCCATCCTTAGATATATATCCAGGGGAAATGACAAGAGGTTCTCAGAAGTATCTACACTCCCATGTTCATTGCAATATTATTAACGATAACCAAGGTATGGAAACAGCAAGTGAAGTATCCATCAACAGATGAATAGATAAAGAAGATGTATATTTACACAATGGGATGTTATTCAGCCATAAGAAAGAAGGATCTTACCATTTGCAACAACATAAATGGAACTTGAGGGCATTATACTAGGTGAAATAAGCCTAACAGAGAAAAACAAATACTGTATGATAGGACTTATATGGGGAGTCTAACAAAGCTGCACTCATAGAAACAAACAGAGGAATGGTGGTTATCGGGATGGTTATCGGAGAAAATGGGGAGATGTTGGTCAAAGGGTGCAAACTTCCAGTTATAAGATGAATAAGTTCTGGGAATCTAATGTACAGTGTGTGATTATAGTTAATAATACTCCATTATACACTTGAAAATTGCTAAGAGAGTAAATCTTAAATGCCCTCAGTATACACAAAAGGCAATTTTGTGATGTGATGGAGGTATTAATGGTGGTGATCATTTTGCAATACATAAATGTATAAAATCAATACACTGTACACTTAAAACTTACACAATGTTATATGTTAATTATATCTCAATAAAACTTAGAGAAAACATATCCCTGGAAAACTTGTATACTTGTTCATAGAAGCATTATCTATATTTAAAAAAGTGGAAACAACCTAAATGTCCATCAAGTAGTAAGCAGATATCCATTTGGACAAATGGATAAAATGTGGTATATCAATGCAGAGGAATATTATTCAGCCATAACAAGGAATGAAATATTAATATATGCTTCAACATGGGTGAATCTTGAAAACATTAGGCTAAGTGTAAGAAGCCAGTCACAAGGACCACCTAACGTATTGTCCCATTTATATAAAATGTCCAGAATAAGCAAATCCACTAAGACACAGAGTAGAACAATGATTCCCTTGGGTTCTGGGCAGATGAGGAGGCAATGGAGAGGAACAGTTAATGGGTACAAGCTTTCTTTTCAGTATAATGAAAATGCTATAAAATTGGATTTTAGTCATGGTTACCCAACTCTGTAAATATATTAAAAACCATTGAATTATACAATTTAAACAGGTGAATTTTATGGCATGGAAACTATATTGCAAAGTTAACAATGACAAGCAACAAGCTGGATCTTGTCTGAGGGCCATATTTTGTCTATCTATGGTCTACACGGTGTTTCACCCTGCCCAGATCTCCTCAAAAATCCTTTTTTTTTTTTTTCTTAAATAAATCTTTTCTGTTTTAGCCCCTGCTCCCTTCCAGTGTGTGAGCAGTGAATGTACTTTCCAGGCTTAGTTCTTTGAAGGCCTGTCCTTGAGCTATGGATGGCATATGTCTTGGGCAAGCAGGGCAGTTTAGAGTTTTTATCCCAGGGGAGTGGTTAACCAGTGACTGTCAAGTTAGGGATTACCCTGTGGAGGGCAGCTTCAGGTGACCTCCCAGAGGAACATAGGTGTATAGAGGAGTCATTTACCTGAAAAAACAGTGAGCAAAACAAATTCTTGTTGCATTTCATTCCTAAGTGGTCTTTTCCAAGATACTGGTCACATAGTATGAACTCAGACTTAAGACTGATATATCCAGGGATGTGCCAGACAGCTCTATGTGTATATCTAAAATTGTCCCATACGAGGCTTATTAACCCCAATCCACCAATCCCATCCTCCACTCTAGAGCCCCTGTCAGAGTTTTCCTTCTGTGATTACTTCAGCGGTAGGTAGTGGGATGACCATCTCCCATCATGTTCAAGTCAGAAATTTCTAGGAGGTTTTTACTGCTCCTCACCACCCCTAACCGCTCTTCATCCCCACCACCATGTTCAAGCAATATTGAACCTTGCCAACAATATCTTCTAAATATTTCATTAGTCTTCTATTTCAATAAATTTTAGTTGCTACTGCCATATTCTGGGCCTTAAACCTATGTGAAAGCCTCCTGATCTTCCAGAGTAGTTCTTGCCCCCTCTACTCTATCCTCTTCAGGAAACAGGGAAATCTACACAAATGCAGATTTGTGTGTGTCATTGCAGTGCTCATAACCATTTGAAGAAGAGCTAATAGCTATAGGATTAATGTCCGAATTTACTGTAACAAACACTTGCTCTTGCTTTTGCTCCTATTTTCCTGTTGGCCTCAATTCACCACCTCTTATACTCCAACAACACAAAATGAAGCAAAGTACACCACATATATCATTGCTTCATAGCTTTGTGCCTTCTCTGCCCCAAACACTTTTTTTCTCCTCTTTTCAATCGGTAACACCTACAATCAGTTCTGCCATTATATGACATATGTGTTCCTAAAAAACACTTCTGTGCAAAACTGCACAATAAAAATCCCCCAAAATGGGGTTAGAAGCACAGCACTCAAGAACTTCCCAAGTGACACATATAAAGATAAGAGAGGACCCTAATAAAAACAGTAGCATAGCTTTATATGCATTAGGGTTAAGAAGAACACAAATACTATGATAAACACAGCACTCCACTTGGAAAAGACCTGAAACTTGCTTGCAGAAATGGGCAGAAGAGCTTCAGCCTATGAGTTTTCATGAAGCACCAGAAGGGGGAGGTATGTGAAATTAGGTGGACAGCTGTAGTGCCACATGTGGATGGGTATGACTTTTAACACCCACAGTAAACTGAGGAAGCTGTTCGATGTTTACAGTGTGTGCTTGTGTTCATTTTATTATTTTTATGTAGCTTATTTCAGCAGAGTACATGTTTCTGTGTTTGCTCAGTGGTTTGTATACATAAACAAAGACAAAATTTGTGTCATGCACAAATTATCCTTTAGTCACAATGGAGTAAATTCACATCCTCAAAATAAGCTTTATAGCACTACTGACTATACTTATCTTTCAAAAGGTAAAAGAGTGGCAGGAAATATGAGCCTGGAGCATCTTGGAGTTCCAGAGGATAAGAAAGTGCTCAAAACAAGGAATAAAGAAACAAAACCAAAGTATGTTGATGAGGTTATGCCAAAGGGATATAAGAGCCAATTGAAAGAGTTCCCAATGGCTAAAGCTAAAATAATTTGAACAACAAAATAAGGTAATATTGAATCAAAACTCAGCGTGTAAGATAAATACTGAGTTCATGGTGATATAAATAAATGATTGAATGAATAAATAATTGGGAGAGGAGAGATTAATTTCCTATGTAGAATTCCAATTATTGATGTAGATATTCCACCCTTGAAGAGAGGGAGTATAACTGGCAGTTGGGAATCAAATTTACAGTAGAGGAAAATGACAAACAGTACTGCAGCTGGGTGATCAAAGTCAACATTACCAGTCATAAGTTATATTGATAATAAGTACCCTTCATGTAGTATGATGAAAATGACACCTTACCTCTGTGGTCCTTCTCTCAAAAACTCATTACCTCAAAAAACAACAACAACAACAACAACAACAACAACTCATTACCTCAGTCTAATCATATGAAAAGCATTAGATGAATACCCACAGAGGAACATGCTATAAGTGACCAGTAAACCTGGTAATTTTCTAAGATAGAAGCAGAGGTCTGAAAAACCCAGAAGCAAGAGGAGCCTCGAAGGGGCATGACAACCACATGTAATGTAGTATCCTCACTGGGATCCTCAAATAGAAAAAGGACATTGGGTAAAAAACTAGGAAAATATGAATATATTATGGACTTTAATTAATAATATTATATTAATATTAGCTCATTAATTGTAACAAATATACTAATGTAGAATGTTAATAATAAGGGAAACTGGGTGCAGAATGTGAGAACTCTGGACACATCTTTGCATTTTTTTTCTCTAAATCTAAAACTGTTCTACAGAATAAAGTTTATTTTTAAAAATATGGAAGAGGAAGCAGCAAGGCTCTCACAAAACACCTTTTCGTATCCTATTCAAGCTAAGTCAGTCTGCCTCTGGATTTGCAGAGCACCTTTGTCTTACTCTTATTCTCCTATACATTCCCTCATGGTTAATCTTGTTTCCTCCCTCACTATACCTTCATCTTAAAGAAAGGAATCAGGCTTTATGTATTTTTGGATGTCCAGTATTTAGCACTAGTAGTGTTAAGAAAGGTTGCCCAGATACATATATTGTATTGAAACAAACTATAAATATTGATATGTCTATTTTCTATAACTCACATTTTCCCTTGTAAGATATTAGTATGCCAAAGAATCAGATATACGTTATATACAACTGACTTCTCTTTACGACATTTCAAAGTCCTTCCTTTTGTTGGGAATTAAGAGAGAAGAGAAAGTAAGCAAGTGAGCCATATTTCCCCATCCGAAAATCCTGTCTTTTTTGTCTCCCCCACTGAGCAATAGGTTTCTGATTTTGACACTTTCATCTGCATTTGCTTCTGTCTTCTATAATAGCACATCAATCTCAGAAATCAAAGTGGTTCTAAATAATCCATATGCCCAACATCTAAGTACTTCTTTGAACTGATGTGTTCCATTTCTAAGGTCTCTTAGGTGACCCCTGGGCAGGGATCCCTAGGATGGTGCTGTTTGCAAATGATCACTTTAGCTTCTAGTTGGCCGTAAGATTTGACTTCTGGTTCATCTATGTTGCTTATCCTTAATCCAAACTTCCCTCAGGACCTAATGAGTTGACCAGACTGCCTGACTGATGGGGGTCAGTGCTGGTTCAAACACTGGCACTCACTATCCCTTCAAAAGCAGTTAATTTCAGGAAGAAAATATTGGCAACAGGACACTTTTGTATTATAAAACAGCTGCCCTAAACAGGAAACCATATTATAACAGATAGCTGGAAAGATACTGTGGTTCCTTTCTCATTTAATGAAGAGGCAGAAACTTTATGGTGAATACACTATTTGGAGAAAAAAAGCCACAGTTTTACAGTGAGTTTATGTCTTTGGTTTATTTCATGTTCAGCAGAAATACTAAGTCATAATGATGTTTTCCCATAAGTATGCATAAATAAATAATTTCCAAATGACCTCAAAGGCTGACATGCCCGAGGAGATTCACACATTGGATGGGAAATTGGTCTCAGTGGTCTTTAAAATAAGTTTCTTCCAACAAGAGAAGACCTGATCCCAAGATTCTGTATAGTCTATAGTTAGGATATCATATAGGATATCTGAATCAAAATTTTAGGCAAAGTCAGAAAAAGGCAATGCTTTGAAACTAAAACTGGTGAAAATAGAGCAACAGAAGAATATCAGCAAATCTGACCTTCACTGGGAGATAGTTTATATATATACTCTTAATGGAACCAGAAACCAACATGTATCTAAATCATTGCCCTGAAACTTACAAAGGAACTGCACACAGGAGACTAGAACATATGTCCTGGTCAATAGGTAGGTGTGTTCTTAGATAGACCATACCTTGGATGAAATATAACAGCTTTAATTTAATACATTATTGGTATTGGACAAGGTGCTATAGGGCAATAAGATATAAAGTGCTAGGGTGCCTGGGTAGCTCACAGGGTTAAGCCTCTGCCTTCGGCTCAGGTCTTGATCTCAGGATCCTGGCATTGAGCTCCGCGTCGGGCTCTCTGCTTAGCAGTGAGCCTGCTTCTCCCTCTCTCTCTGCCTGCCTCTCTGCCTACTTGTGATCTCTCTCTCTCTCTCTCTGTCAAATAAATAAAAATCTTTAAAAAAAAAAGATATAAAATGCTTCAATGCCATCCTTGCCCTATTTCCATGACATAGAATCAAGCCTCCAGTTAATTATTCTGTTAACAGGATTACTTAATACAGAAATTAAGGACACTGGGGAACTCTGGGCATAATAGCTCTGGTCCCTGGAAAGATGTTCCAGAGTGCAGCAATCTGGCATTTTGGCTTACCAATCAGTCACTTACGAATTTGGCTAACACGAGTCTGATCCTGAACATATGGTCATTCTTGATGGAGCAAATTAAAACAAGTTTTTATATCTGAAAAGCGGAGGTGAGACATTGGACCCATGGTGACCCCATGAAATGTAGGTATGTCTGAAGCTCATCTTGATTGGCAAAGTAACCTCATCTTTAATATCACTGTGGCACAGTATTGGCTTCATCTTCAGTACTATTCACTAGCCCAAACACCCTCTCTTTCAGAGTGTCTGTATTTGACTTTCAAACATATTAACATTCTGGGAAGTACAATTTTCATCATGGTTTAAATATACAGTGAAATTATTTTTCCATAATGACTATTATTTCCTTATTAATCAAAAGAGGATGAGAAAACAGTATGGGAAATGGTAGGACCAGGGGAGAGTAGATTGAGATAAAAATTCATCCCAGATAATCTATAACCCTGTTAACACAAAGAAGGACAGTGGGTTCTTGCAACTTTTCAAAACAAAACAAAAAAAATTGGAAAAAATAACTTTAAAAAAGGACAGCATGTACCTCTATCTATCATCCATTTTGCATGAGCATACCTGACTTAAGCACATTTCTTTTGGACTTCACAGACTTAAAATTATAGTTCAGGGAATATACTAGATCAATAACGAAAGCCAAAGATTCAGGAGGCAGATATTATTTGGATAAAGGGGTATATGCTTCCTGTCTTTCAGATCAGAGCCCTCAACTCTGAGTTTCTAACCTTATGACAGCATTCAGCATACTACAGAGGAAAAGAATAAATCCTAACCGTGTGTGACATCACTCCTAGATGCTCTCTTTATCTTTCTGTGCCTACATTATTTATCAAGGAAGAGGCTCTCTGAGAATTCGATGCAAGTTTTTTGTGATGATCTGGACACTGGTTCAGGAAAGAAAAACAATTTCCTTGTTGATTCAATCAGGGATAGATGAGTTGCTTTGAAATATGTTTGTCTCTGACTACTAGTCATTTTCTTCAGAGATCCTCACCGTCAAAAAGAATTATAACCTCTGAAATGTTTTTCCCTAATGAAAAAGTATTTTCATTTTGATAATGTTACCTGGGATTAGAAAGACTCCTTAATTGACTTACTTTCCGAAGTTTTGAAATGGTTTTGAGATTCTTCTTAGAATTTTATTCATCAAAATAAAAGCTGGGTTGACCTTTCCTGTTGGGTTCACGCAGTTAAGCCTGTCACCGAGGGCTTACCTTTGTTGTAGTTTTGGGAAGACCCCCTTGGGCTGCTGCCCTGAAAACAGCCTACAAATTTACACTGCAGATTTCAGTCAGTTATCATATTAGCTCCCAATCCCTGAGTATGCTACAGATACTCTGTAAGTATTTCATATCAGTTATGTACCTCAACCATCACTACAACCCAATGAACAATTATCCCCCTTTTACAGGAAAGGAAATTGAGTCTCTGATAAAATCATTGGTTTTCCAAAGCCTCATAAGTAACTAATGATAGGGCCAGATTTGAACTGAGGTTGTTAAAATCCAAAACGTGTACTTTTGGCCAATGTGTTTACTTACTTCTAGTATACAAGGTGATAGAAGTATTTAAAGACCTAGAAAACTCGTTTTGTCTCCCTAAGAATATTCATTTCTCCTCTGACTCTGCCTACTTTCTCCCTGAAACTGACCAAATCAAGAGGATGTATTTTGTAAAACTTGGACCTTCCCTAAAAACAAAGCATATTCAGCAAAGACAAACCTAACAAACAAGGGCTAATATTTATGTGACTTACCATATTTTATCAAACAAAGATGTCTAGATTGTAAGATGCACAGTTATTTTATATACTTTGGGAAAGAGAAAAGGCTACCAATTCAATTGACCCTGTGTTTTCTTTTTCTTTTTTTTTTAAGATTTTATTTATTTATCAGAGAGAGAGACGGGGAGAGAGCAAGCACAGGCACACAGAATGGCAGGCAGAGGCAGAGGGAGAAGCAGGCTCCCTGCTGAGCAAGGAGCCCCATGTGGGACTCGATGCCAGGACGCTGGGATCATGACCTGAGCCGAAAGCAGCTGCTTAACCAACTGAGCCACCCAGGCGTCCCGATCCTGTGTTTTCTTATTTAGAATTTTTATTTTAAATTTTTTGGAAAAAACTTACTTAACCTCCACAAAGCATTGCTTTTTACAGCTTCTTATCCATATGTATACATGAAAAGAAAAATATTCTGAAAAGTGGATATATTTCTAAAACTTCCTTACACTTATAGTCTCACCTTTCTGAAATCTTTTTTACTTAGCTATGACTGTGCTTTTCCATACAATATCATCTTTTATGCCATCAAGTGCATTGAAGATTTGGCATTTTTGAAAGAAATCCATAAATAAACTAAAGGCCATTTTTTCCCAGGCTCCTAGGCTGGCTCTGCAATTATGAGAGCTGGCCACGCTATGGGAATGATGCTAAATGTATCTATCCTCTTTCCCAGCACACAAGCATTTGGTTTTTAAAGATTAAAAGGGTGCTTCGTTATTGTCCCCTTGACTTTCTTCCAAGTCCTGATACCTGTTCTCTAGGTTTGAGTATTAAGGCTTTAATGTTCTTTCAAGCATGCAAGCAAGTACTCTAATACTTGAGTACATGTCAGAATCACCCGGAGGCTTGTTAAAACAGATTGCTGAATCAGATTTGCTGCTTCAGTTAAATCTGGCATGGGGCCTATGAATGTGCATTTCTAACCAATTCCTAGGTAATGTCCATGCTGCTGGGTGGGGAGGCAAACACACTTTTAGGACCATTGGTATAAAAAATCTCAACCAAACCACTGCCATGCTGACACGATCATAAGACTTCACTTTAAGAAGCAGTCTGATTTCAGAAATATTAAAATTTGAAAAAAAAATACACATCTTTGAATTGATGAAATATGGTAAATCCCATTTTCCATTAACTTCAGCTGTAATATTATGTTTGTTCTAATTGATTATCAATTGACTTATATTTAAGCTATTCATATACTTATTCATAATATTCTCTGCTTATTCTGAAGATTAATTGAAAGGGTTCCTCTGATTTTAGCTAAGGTTTTTTTCTCCTAATGTTTTAAGCATGAAATGACCTGTAAAATATATGTATATTTTATATTGCATATAAACATACATAAGCATATATATTTATATACCTGTAACATAGTTGCAGCTCATTCTGTATGCCAGACCCTGCAGGCTGACAAAAGCTGTCTCTGATAGAGAACTCACTGATTCATGATGGAACCCTCTTCATTTCCTATTACTAGAAAATGCTCCTTTGGGGCATCTGGCTGGCTCAGTTAAGTGACTGCCTTCAGCTCAGGTCATGATCCCAGGGTCCTGGGATCAAGCCCCAAGTCAGGCTCCCTGCTTGGTGGGGAATCTGCTTCTCCCTCTCCCTCTCCCCCTTCCCTGCTCATTCTCTCTCATTCTTACTTTCTCTCAAATAAATAAATAAAACATAAAAAAAAATGAGTTGGTTAAGAAAGTACTCCTTTATATATATGAACTAAAGGGCCAAATAATCAACCAATATTATGAGATGATTTAACAAAGAATCCCATGAGATACATGACTATACCTGGAGATCACATACTTGTCTCATTTTGAGAAAACACATGAGAAATATTTCCTTTTTTAAAAGATTTTATTTATTTTATCAAACAAAGATCACAAGTAGGCAGAGAGGCAGACAGAAAGAGAGAGAGAAGGAAGCAGTTTCCCTCTAAGTAGAGAGCCCGATGTGGGGCTTGATCCTAGGACCCTGAGATTATGACCTAAGCCAAAGGCAGAGGCTTTAACCCACTGAGCCACCCAGGCGCCCCAAGAAATATTTTTACCCAGTCCTGGTATTGAGAACATTTGTGTTTGTCCTCAGTATCTATTTTGTTAAGTTTTGTTTTTATAGGTTAGTTAGTAACTGCTCCTGTTTCCCTTTTTCGTCTTGTTCCCTGGTAGCTTAAAGTCAAGTTTTGTTTTTGTTTTCACCAGCTTTTAGCAAATAGCAGACTGTGCTCTCCTTTGTTCCTGGACCCTTATGACCACTCAGATCTCCACTCTATACCTTCAGACCAGGCTGCTCCCCTCCGCATAGATGTCAGTTCCCTCAGTGAGGCTAAGGCTTTCCCACTGGAACTCACTCGGTCAGTTGGGTCCTAGAAGAAAGACTAAAGTAACTTAATCTGCCTAAGCCTGAGACTTTCTTAGGCTGCAGTCTCTGCAAGCTGCCAGTGACTCCTGAGATGGCTGGGTGTCCATCCACCATCCGGAGAGATGTGGTGGGTGCATACCGTTGGCATCCTTGAGCTGGTTATACCCACCGTATCTACATTCTCAGTGCCAGGTGGCCACCCTGCCCCAGGTCCTTCCTTTGGCCACCCATCTTCTCCTGTCCCTTCCATATTTCTTCCACATTCAGTCTTCCTCCCTCCCAATCTTTCCACTCTGATCTCAGAAAACTTGTCCTCAGATCAACAAGCTCCTTTGCCTTCTTCATCAGTCATTTCCTTCACCTCCTTTCCCATCAGAATCCTGACTTCTTGAAGGAGAGGCAGCTGTTTGTCTCATGCCAGGTGCCTCAGAATCAGGAGGTAAGGCCAGCATCCTCCTGGTAAATACCCTGTTCATTGACATGTGTTTCATTTGGTTTAACCCCTATCTCTCCCCATTACTGTCACCTTGCAATATTCCACTTATTCATTTACTGAAAACAGGAGACCTAACTTACAGACTTTTCCCCTCATCCCTTTCCTGCTGTTGTTGTGGGTGACTTCAATTTGATATTGATGTTGTAATCTGACTGGACAAGATGAAATGAGATAGAGTGGATTTACCCTTCTCCGTGAAAAAATTAACAACAGTGGTTTTTAAGACATTAGATATTAGGCGATAAAAAACAGGGATCCCTGAAGAATGGGAAGCAAATGAGTCAAAGTGTATGATTTCCCAGCTAGCTTCCTGGAGAGCACTCTCAGACTGTGGTGCAGGGACAGAGGACCCAGGTGGACCACAGCAGTCTCTCTGAGTTGAGAAGATGGAGCTGGGAACCCAGTAGTCAAGGTGGCTAGAGGTTCCTAAGACAGGATAACAGAAAGGAGAGAGTTCTACAGAGAGAGAGTTCTACAGTTCTGAAGAGTGTCCCTCAAATCTTCAGCTGGTACTAATTAGTGTGTCCCCAAACCTGAGGCTTGGGAAAGTACCAAGGGAAAGGTTTAGAGGAAATACTCTTCAGATTGCATGTGGGTGGCAGTGGTTCCTGATCCCATTCCCGCAAGCCAGAGAAGAAAATGTCAGAACTCACGGGGCATTCATGAGAGTACTCAGATGAAAAAAAATAGTCTTAGACTAAACTGTATTCTCGTCCTAACAAAGTTTAAATGCACCATCTAAAGGGATCAAACTGTTTATAAGAAACTGCACTGTATCCGAGAACAAATTTCAACTATTTTTTGAGCAATACAAAAAAACCTAGCACTTAAAAATGTAAAATTCATAATGTTTGCATTCCAATCCAACATTACCATGTATGCAAAGAAAAAGGAAAATATAACCCATAATGAGGAGTGAAATCAATCAAATTGAACCATCCCAGAAATAACTCAGATGATAAAATTATATTCAAGGACATAAAAATAGTTATTACAGCTATATTTCATATGGCCAAGTAGTTGGAGGAAGAGTTGGACATGTTAAGTAGAGACATTAAATACATATTTTTAAAAATGTATAGAATGTTGAAAGATAAAACTCCCAATGTCTGATACAAAAAAATGTACTGCAGGGAATTAACAAGCAGATTAGGCATAACAGAAGGGTAAATTTATGCCCTTTAAAATATAGCAACAGAAACTATGCAAAATAAAATACATGTTGAAAAGTTCAACATAACTTTTTGAGTGGGACACAATTCAACACATGGTGACAGGACATAAGGACAATATACAATAATCAAATGTATTTCTATATATTGGTAATGAAAATGAGAAATTAAAGCAATAAATGATACATTTATGATATCATGAAAAGTATTGAATACTTCGAGATAATTCATCCATGTAAGGCCTGAACTATAAAAATTTCAGAATTTTGCAGACAGAGGGGTGCCTGGGTGGCTCAGTCAGTTAAGCCTCTGCTTTCAGCTCAGGTCATGATCCCAGGATCCTGGGATTGAGGCCCGTGTTGTGCTCCCTGCTCAGGGGGGAGCCTGCTTCTCCCTCTCCCCTTGCCCCCTGGCTCATGCGTGCTCTCTCTCTCTCACTCTCTCTCTCAAAAAAATAAATAAAATCTTTTTAAAAATTGTGCAGACTAAAATTAAGGAAAACATAGATAAATGGCAAGATATACTCTCCTGGGTCACTCTCAACAGCCGTCCAGTTGGCTTGCTTATCTTCAACTTTTCCCTTTTTTCTCATCCCATCTGGCTTCTGGAAAACTACACTCCCTGAACATCACTGACCTTGAGACTTCATGATTCCCATTTATGCGAATGGGAACTTGAAGATCGTACTGACTGGGAACATCAAGTGTACAAGGAATGACAAGTAATAGTAATAAAATAATTGAGACACTTCCTTTTATAGAACATTAGACTTTAGGATGCATTGTCACATACATTTTCAATCCTCAAAGAGGTTCTTAGCCATATATCATAGATGAATGAACAGGGAGGCTCAGAATACTTGAATCACATTTAATATTCACATAGTAGTAACAGATCAGGGCTTTCCATTCTTTTATTTTCCCAACCCAGTACTCTTGCCTACCCTCCATGCAATACCATAACAAGAGATTGTGTTTTACTTTTAAAGTGCCAATGACTCAGTTCTTAAATGGAGGAAATCATAGAAGCAATCAGAACTGGTCCTGCACAAAACTACACATTTGTCCAGTAAAATGAACTGAGGAGACAAGCCTTTCTTTAATGGACTGGCCATTCAGATAAAGGTGATGGAAGTGTTAATGCAGCACACCAGGAAGGCAGTTTCACACATAGCAAAACCAGAACATCAGTAATGCCTATCACAGTATTAAGAAAAAAAACCATAGTGGCCATCTTTGCTTCTTGGCATTTTTTCTCATTTTCTTTATTAAGGAAAAAAAAAAATCAACAGGGTCTATTTCATTTGTCCATTTGTTTGAGAGAGAAGTTGCTTTATTTTCAAAGTTACGATCAATAATCTTGAAAATAGAAACAATACTTGTAACTGACCAACACGTTTGTTATAGAGGTAAAGAAATCCAATGAATGCATTCAAAGTTTAGTTCCAAAGCAGGGAGAGGAATTTGTCCCCTTATTTGAGAACCCTGGGCTGTCCCACTACCCAAGATGCATTATGAAGCTAGAATGAGGACTGTCTGTACTTAATTGAGGAAGAAATAGTAACCTACAGTTTGATCCACTGTAGGTGACATTTGCCCTGTTCACTAGGGAACAGCTCTTTAAAGGGTTTTGAGAAAGAGCCGCCAACAGCCTTAATTTAATAGCTGTGCTGAACTACTGGGGAGCATCCAGATGCGGGACCATCTGTGGGAAATAAAATCCAGCCAAAGGAGGACGCTAATGGTTACCCTGTGGGCCTAGGATTCTTGGCTTAAAGAACTCAGTGTATCTGTCCTTTGTTGGTTTAAGGGGGTTACCAGCCTAATTACTCGCAGGCGGGTCAGAGATGTTTTCCCAGTTGAGGCACCTTATACTGTATTGTCTCCTCCAAACTGTGATTATTTGTCATATTATAGAAAATCATGAGGGGCAGGAGTGTTTGTGGGTGTAAACTTACAAGACCTCATGTAGCACTACAGTTTGATAATGAGATGAACTGGGCTTTATTTCCATACTGTGACTTTCTCTTTCATTGTTCTTTCTCACTACAGCTATCACCTTCCCCATGGATACCGTGGAGAAGGTGATGGTGGGAAGGTGATACAAGTCTCTAGATATGTCTTTATGCAGACTTGCATTACTTTGCCAGAGCAAAGTGTGTTTTCTTCTGCAGCCACATAGAGGAACTAAAACTCCCACTCCAGATAGGAAGCGAATTTTCAGAGATTCTTCCATGTTTGTCAACTTGGGTTGAATTTACCCATACTTGCCTAACAGACTTGAAACCATAAGAAGATTAGTCCAATCCATATTACTTTCTGCAAACAAGTTGTCAGGGCAAGGCTTGAAAGAAAGCCAGGTGAAAGAAGCCAGGTGAAAGCCACCTGAAGGAAGCCAGGTGAAAATGAATATATACTCTTAACTCATTCATGTGAATTAAAGATAAATTAAAGACAAAAAATCAGGGGTGCCTGGGTGGCTCAGTCATTAAGCATCTGCCTTTGGCTCAGGTCACGATCCCAGCCTCCTGGGATCGAGCCCCGCATCTGGCTCCCTGCTTGGCAGGAAGCTGGGTTCTCCCTCTCCCATTCCCCCTGTTTCTGTTTCCTCTCTCTGTGTCTCTGTCAAATAAATAAATAAAATATTTAAAAAAGAAAAAGAAAATCTAAAGTGGTAAGAGTCAGAACAATGGTTATCTTTTGGAAAAGAAGGTTAGTTATTGACTGTGAAGGAACATAAGGAAGTCTTCTCCAATGTTGAAAATATTCTCTGTCTTGATCATAGGATCATAGGATCTTAGCTACTTAAGTGTACTCTTACACATAAATTCATCCAGTAGCACACTTAAAGATAAGTGCATTCTGCCATTTATTGTGGTATAATATAACAATAACCAAAAAAAGGCAAAAAATAGTTTTCCCCGGGCAGCGAATGTAGCATATCCTTGTCATTTTACTTGTCATGTGTCATGTGCTAAGTCTAATGTTATATAATTATCTTAATAGCAATGTTTTAAATGCACTGGATGTTACCTTCTAATGATTGTACTTCCTCTGATGTCTTGTGGATCATATTTGGAAGATCTTAGGACCCTGAAAGAAAATCTAGGTGTAGCTCTGAGAGAATCTTTCCAAATGGTTCAACAGTAGGATGACATTTATGCCATAATTGTGAGCACGCAGGTTCCACTCACAATAAAAGAAAAAATAATAAAAGGAAAAGCGTTAGACAGTAAACATCATGCAATCAAATTAAATATTTACTATTAGAGTAGACAATGTTACAGGAGCTGAGATGATTCAAGGATGAACAGGACATGCTCCTGTTCTCAAGATGCTTATACTTGCTGGCTGTGGGAAGCAGTTATGTATGGAGATAAGTATCATGGAAGGAAGAAAGGGTAAGAGCTAAGAGAGAGGCATAAAATATTTTAGGGTCATACCTCAGAAAATGGGAGGATTGAATCATTGGATTGAATCATTCCACCTGAGCCTTGAAGGGTGGGAAGAGATTTCACTGACAGCTGTGGGAAAACAGGAGGAGAAAGGAACACATTGTTATTGTAAGAAAACAAAGCCAAGTTTGCTATGACCACCTTTCAGCTACTCTCAGTTTGAAGGTCCCCATCTCATATAATGGCTCTCTTGTGCTGACAAGTGTAGTCTGAACCTGGTGACTGCCTTCCAGCCAGAAGCATCTGACCTCACTGCTTCTGCTCCAGATGTTGATATACGGGAGTTTGTGACATGGGCAGTGATGGGTGCTCTGTAATGTCACTTCAAGACCTACAACAGATTAGTGGAAAAGAGACCTTTGAACATGGACCCCTGGCACCTTTGCAGCACTTAAGAGCCCTCATTCTTCTGACTTGGAGATAACTTACCGAAAGGCCAAGCCTGGCATTAATTTATTGCCAAACTTATTTTAAAGTAAAAGCAAACACAGACTTTAGCATTTGTTTTTTCTAACTTACCATGCGGTTGAAGTTCATCTCTTGAAATAAGAAATCATTCTTATGGACCACTGGGGTGAGAATCTCGTCCTGTGTCACATTTTATGAGCTCAAAAGCATGAGGATAGGAGTAAGTCTTTCAACTTATCTTATTTGACTAAAAAGATATTTGATCTTTTGTTAATCTCATAAAAAACACTCTTATGTTTCTTATTTTCCTTTTTTTTAAAAAGGATCATGAAATTTCACATGGATAAAGCCTCCCTCGATTTATATAAAGTGTTCTCTTAATTTATCCTCCAGACTATGGTATTTTTGATAGAGTATTGGCTGCTCAATTTGGATGAGATGTCAGGACAAAGACATGATGTAGGACTGTCATGGACAAACCAGGATATATGGTCTCTTATTATAGAGAAAAAAATGTAAGGAAACAAAGTAAATTTTCAAACAGTGCCTTAAAATAAGCATTGTTTTTGGAAATCACCTTTGAAAATCATTACTACTATTCGATAAGGTAGTTCCCCACAGTTTTTGAAGAGAAAGGAGCAAGTTTCACCTCTCACATTATATTTCATTGAAGAGTTAGAATCTCATTTCCTATCCTTGGCATAGTTTAGTATCTTTGTGACAGTGAAATATAGGTGGAGCTCTGAAATAAT
Source organism: Mustela nigripes (assembly GCF_022355385.1). Taxonomy (NCBI): domain Eukaryota; kingdom Metazoa; phylum Chordata; class Mammalia; order Carnivora; family Mustelidae; genus Mustela; species Mustela nigripes. Next base: position 70,977,283 of record NC_081569.1, read on the forward strand.
GATTTCTGGTGCTTTCTTTTTGCTCCCTGAAAGAGAGCTCCTATCAGTCAGCATGCTTTCCATCACCATAAGGTCTGCTGGGGAGGTTAACAATGCAGGGCATCATACACAAAGGTTTTTCTGATATAAAATTCATCATTTAAATGTTTAGAATCATGAATGTTTGACTAAGTTTAACATTCCCTACTATATTGTAACCATGTATTCTATGCTTTAGTTTATACTCATCCATTTTTTAAAAAATTACTTTAAATGTGGCTGCTTTCATCAGCTGACAACAAAAACTAGCTGACACACACACACACACACACACACCCCAACACACATGTTATTGGTTGTGGGAAGCAGGTGGATCAATGTAGATCAGCAGAATGATATGGATCTGAGCCCAATTTTATTGATCATATGACCTTTATAAGCCCCTACTCTGACTGGTGTCCCACAGACTGGCATTCTGAGTCTCCAAGAATTAGTGTCAATTTAGAACTATTGTCTAGTACTCCCTTTCCTCAATGCATAGTCAGTCACTCAGGCAAATGGCTGGAGTGGAGAAGACCGAAGGGGAAGATATGCACTATAAATTGGTGGTGGTGTGCTAGGATCCTTCCTCAAAGGGATCCAGCCTCCCTCTCCTTCAGGGGGCTTTGGGTTTATGAATTGCCCCAGTCCTGGGAATTCGTGACTCTGTTGTGGCAATACAAGTCAGAGTTCCTTATTACCAGACTTAGAGCTTTCCCAGTTATACCAACCAAATCAGGCTTTAGTTGTCTGCCTATCTATGTCTGTTCTAGCTAGCCAATGCTGATCTCTGTGGGTCAAACTATTTTGATTATTGCTTTGACTCTCTTGCCCTTTATAGTAGCAATGTTCACATAGTTTTTGGAGATTAAATGCCATCTTTGGTCTCTGCCACCTATAAATACCTCATTTTTCCACTATCATTTCTGACCTACATACAATAGCATCACAGGGGCACCTGGGTGGCTCAGTGGGTTGAGCCTCTGCCTTCAGCTCAGGTCATGATCTCAGGGTCCTGGGATCAAGCCCTGCATTGGGCTTTCTACTTGGTGGGGAGCCTACCCTCTCCCTCTGCTTGCCTTTCTGCCTACTTGTGATCTCTATCTCTCTTTAAAATAAATAAATAAAATCTTAAAAAAAAAAAAAGAACAGCACCACAGAGCTCTTCAGAAGTGATGAGGCACCTTTCATAAATGTAGTTCTCACAGCTTTGATAGAGGAAGTATATTCTAGAACTTCTCAGAAGACATAGTGAGAGGATGAATGGAGTTTTTACATTAGCATTCTAATCTTCCTAAAGCTTCACATATCTTTTAAAAGCCAGTGTCCTGGGGTGTCTGGCTGGCTCAGTGGGTTAAAGCCTCTGCCTTTGACTCAGGTCATGATCCCAGGGTCCTGGGATTGAGCCCCATATCAGGTTCTCTGCTCAGCAGGGAGTCTGCTTCCCCCTCTCTCTCTGCCTGTCTCTCTGCCTACTTGTGATCTCTGTCAAATAAATAAATAAATAAATAAATAAATAAATAAATAAATAGAAATTAAAAAAAAAAAAACAAACCTCAATGTCCCAAAGCTACACCGTAAGAAACTAAAGGGCAAAGTAGATCAAGTTAAGTCAAAGGGAGGCTATAAGAACAAATATTTAAATTAAACAATATTAATAAACAAAATAATAAACATTTAAATAAATAATGAATGATGCTGGGAAGACAGCCAGTTGAAAAAATTAACAAGTGAGTACTGCGCAGCTGTTAAAATGAATGCTATCACTATATACTACAGTGAAATAATCTTTACAACATATTGGTAGTTCAAATAAATCAAGGTGAAAAAATGTGTGTATATTATGCTTTTATTTATTGAAGAAAGAGGGGTTTATAAATATATACATATGTTCTATTATATTTTATAAAACAGTGGAAGAAAAAAAAAACATTAAAATTGGGAAAGGACAGGGACGCCTGAGTGGCTCAATCCTTAAGCATCTGCCTCTGGCTCAGGTCATGATCTTAGAGTCCTGGGATCGAGGCCCACACTGGGCTCTGCTTGACAGGAAGCCTGCTTCTTCTTCTCCCCCTGCTTGTGTTCCTTCTCTCACTGTGTCTCTCTCTGCCAAATAAATAAATAAAATCTTTTTTAAAAAATTAAAAATTAAAAAATTAAAAAATTTTTTAAAAATTAAATTAAAATTGGAAAGGAATAGAAAGAAGAGTTTTTGAAATATACTTTGCTTTAGGAATTTGACTTTGGAATCTTAAAAAGAGTTTACATAATTATAAAATACAGTTGAGCTAAAATCGTTTTTCAAGTCTTAAACTATTTTGAGTAATCATATTTTTATTAATAGTGTTAGTGCTTTTATTATCTTACTATTATATATGATACATGTATTGTGGGATAAATACAATGAGTAATTATCTTAGTGTCATTAAGAACTATGATTTTTGTTATGGGAAAAGGATATAGAGATGTAAGATCAATAAAGCTAAGTAAAAATATATTCCTGAATTTCAATTGGAAGTATCAGTATGAATTTATCATGTATTTTGGTTTTACTAAAAAAATACAGAGGTTTTTTTTTTAAAGATTTTTATTTATTTATTTGACAGACAGAGATCACAAGTAGGCAGAGAGGGAGGCAGAGAGAGTGGAAGGGAAGCAGGCTCCTTGCTGAGCAGAGAGCCTGATGTGGGGCTCGATCCTAGGACCCTGGGATCATGACCTGAGCCAGAGGGAGAGGCTTTAATTCACTGAGCCAGCCAGGCACCCAAAAATACAGAGTTTTTAAAGACTTCCTGTAATTATGGGATCACTTTTCATGGGCCAACCTTCTTATTAATAACAGCTTGGAAATTTGGACAAAATACCAAAAGCATCAATTTGAAGACATTAGAGAGCTTTCAAGGCTTCCAGGATTTAAGGAGAGAAAAAATTCCAGAGATCAGAAAAGCCCATGAAGTGAGATATTGCACAATATTTTTCCCTCTGAGGAACGTAATGGCTTATAAGGAGTTTGGATTGAGAAAAGCAGAACAAAAAGTGGTAGCTCTAGCTCAGTCGCTGGGAAGCTGAGATACAGTTTCATCAGCATTGTGATCCTGAGGAAATCTGGAGTTCAGGGTGGGCAAAGGGGGAAGGAGTACTGTTAATTTCAGACTTCTATTTAGGTATCTGTAGTGAGCTACCCCCAGGGGTAAGGGTAAGCCAGAAATAGGCTAACACAGAGAAAAGAGTACAAATTTTGAAGAAGCTCATTCCCAGTCAAGGACTAAAGTGATTTGCTCTTTTTCTAAAGATTCTATTTATTTATTCATTTATTTACTTACTTACTTATTGGGCACAAGCCAGAGGAGGGAGGCAGAGAGGAGAGAGAATCTCAAGCAGACTCCACACAGAGCACAAAGCCCCATGTGAGGCTTGATCTCACAACTCTGAGATCATGACCTGAACTGAGATCAAGAGTGGGGACACCAAACCATCTGAGACATCCTGGAACCCCTAAAGTAATTTGCTCTCATTTTACCATCTGAACAAAAGTAAAAATTGTCCCTGGGAAAAGACAGCATCAACCAGAACCTCTAATTATCTCCTATTTTTAAAAAATAAGCAATGTGTGTTATTCAATGAAAAACTGAGACATAGCACAATACAGGATAAAATGTGATACTCAATGAAAAATTGAGACATAGCACAGTACAGGATAAAATAAAATACTAGATAACAGAATTAGACCTACAGGTGATAAAGATAGAGAAATCAGACATGTCTGTAAACTAGCTGTAATTAATAAGAAAAAAATAATAAAAAAGAGAAAATCCACAGAGAACTTGAAAAATAATATATATATATATATATATATATATATATATATATATTTATTTATATTTATATATATTCCTCAAACAGGGGCACCTGGCTGGCTCAGTCAGAAGACCATGGGACGCTTGATCTGAGGGTCATGAGCTTGAGCCTCAGGCTCTATGTAGAGATTATATAAATAAATAAGTAAACTTGAAAAAAAAGAAAGAAAACTGGCTAGTTATGTTACACTTTAAAAAAAGTACAGTAGGGGCACCTGGGTGGCTCAGTGGGTTAAGCCTCTGTCTTTGGCTCAGGTCATGGTCTCGGGGTCCTGGGATTGAGCCCCACATTGACTCTCTGCTCAGCAGGGAGCCTGCTTCCCCCTCTTGCTCTGCCTGCCTCTCTGCCTACTTGTGGTCTCTCTCTCTGTGTCAAATAAATAAATAAAATCTTTAAAAAATAAAAAAATTAAAAAGTACAATAAAATCCCAGTACTACACATATATAATAAATGAAATTAAGGACCCAGTAGACTGGCTTAAAGAAAATTAGATACAAAAAAAGGCAGATTAGTGAAATTAGAAAGTAGATCAATAGAAAACATGCAAACTGAAGCACAGAGAGAAAAAATGAATAGAGAAACAGAAAAAGTATGAGACATATGAGACATATGTCTAACCAATGTCTAACCAATTGGTGTCTCAGAATAAATAATAAAAGAAAGAAACAATATTGGTAAGGATACTAGCCATAAATTTCCCCAAACCCAAAAGACATCAAATCTCAGATTCAAGAAACTTTATAAACTCCAAGCAATATAAATACAAGAAAAGTATACCAAGGCACATGTTAGTTAAACAGCAGTTGGAGGCCACGGTATGGTTGGAGTTGTGGATCAAACCAGGCCCTGACTTGTGTCTCCTTTAAAGTCCGGACGCCTTGATAAGGGGTTAAGGACAGGAAAGTTGAGTAACACTGAGGAAGGGTCTGTGCTACGTGTTGTGCGCTCGCCTACGTGACTTCCCACTTGCTTTCCCCAAATAGAAGGGAACAATGTGGTCAGGGTCATGAATTCTTAGTTGGTCCTTGTTGTTCCTGTACTTCCCATAACCCACTCCCTGGTTGATTGTAACTTCTTGTATCAATAGTAGCTAATGGCATTAGCCGTGACTACCTGGCATCACTAGATTTGTTTGTAGTTAATGTAAACTTGTTATAGGAACTTGTGGTTATCTGACTAGATACTGATGTATTACTCCTTCTATTGTGGTCTGCCTTATAAATGCTTGTAAGATGTGGAATAAAATCGGCACTGTTGGACATCCTCCTCAGTGCTCCTCCTGCCCCCATCTCTTTGTCTCTTAATTTCCTTTCACCATTCTCTTACCCTCACATTCCTGGTCGATTTGTCGCACCGGCCACGACAAACTGCTGAAAATCAATGCGAAGAAAAAAAATTTTAAGCGATCAGAAAAAGAAAAAAAGCATTCCTTTCAAAGGGGGAGCAATAAAATTTATAGATTACATCTCAAAAGAAATCATGGAAAAAATAAAAAGACTTCATAGTTCTGAAAGAAACTACAAACCTAAAATTCTATATCCAGTGAAAATATTCTTCAAACATAAATGTGAAATAGACATTTTTAGCAAAACAAAAGTTTGACAGCATTCCTCATTTTGAAAAAAAAAAGAAACTTAAAATTGCCAAAACTTGTAGTATGTAAATTACACATCAGTAAAGCTAATTTAAAAAGAAAAAGAAATAATAAAAGGAATTCTTTAGGCAGAAATAAAATGATCCCAGAGGAAAACACGGAAGTATGGGAAGAAATGAATACTAGAAAGGACAAATCTGTTTGTAAATCTAAATGGATATTGGTTGTACAAAATGGTAATTTTAATGTCTTCCAGAATCTAAAATTTAAAGAGAATTAAAATACATGTCAAATATAGAACAGAAATTTCAGGAATTAATATGTCCAAGGTCCTTATATTTTCATGGAAATGGTGAAAGTAGTAATTTATATTTAATATTACAGCATTATTACAGTATTAATGACTGTATTTCCCTATGCTGTACTTTTCATCTCCATGACTTATTTATTTTATAACTGGAATTTTTTACCTCTTAATCCCCTTTACCTATTCTGGTTTTTCTTGTTAAAAGATGATTTGGTTTATTTATAAGTCACTTGATTATTTTTATAATATTTTTTCACCTTGTTTATGCCAACTTAAATAATTTTATGCACAGTCATCTTAAGTCTGGGTCTGATCATTCCAGTATCTGATATTTATTAATTTAATTTTTGTGGCTGGCTGGTTCTGTTCTTAGTCATGGTGGCTTACCTCCTTATATTTATGTTATTTTTTATTGTGAGCTTATGTTTTGTCCCACTTAGTTGATATTTCAAGGAACTTGGGCTGATAATGTACTTCTCAAAGAAAAATTAGTGTTTACTTTTGTCAGGTGTCAGGGGCATTATTAAACTGGGACCACTTATTAAATTCCTTGGTATGAGGTTCCCATAACTAAATGCGTAGTAGAAATTTGAGCCTCAAGCCCATCTGTGAGCTGGTTTTTGGTTAAAAATTGTCAGAAGATACTATTATTATTGTTGTTGTCACAACTTTTACTTTCTATGTGGAAATGTGGTGAAAGCAAGTTTTCATATTGTCTCACTTTGTTCCAAGTACATTTTATCTAGCTGTTATTATGAGTCCGTAACACTTTCAAGTATACTGACTTTAGGTGGAGTTTTCAGCTCCAACTTTGCAGGGGTAGAAGTAGAGTCTTCCATTCCACGTAGTCCTGCCAACCTCCAGATTCTATGTTCTAGCTAACTGCATTTGCCATCAGGATAACATCTAGTCCCTTAACATCCTGGTTTCTGGATCTATTCACTTAACATATTGGTTTCAACTCTCTTTTAAGTATTCCCCTCACTTTTTAATGAGCTCAGCAATGCATAAGCATATGTGTTAAAGTTTATACATCATCTAGGGGTTTTACAGAGAGAAGACTTTTCAAAATATTCAGTCTAACATACTTTCAGAAACTGAAGTCTGCTTGTTTTTTTATGTATCAATTTACAGATTCATTGTCTCTTCAAATATGAGGGTATTGATTAGATTTTTTAAGGTTTTCTCTGTCCTCTAAGTTATTTTTTTCCCAAGGGCTATGTGTCTTGTGTTTATTTTTGTATCTTTCTAACATTCTAGGGGAGTTCCTCAAATGTCTGGTGACCTTAGCTTGTTTACTTATATTTAAATTGAGATAACAAAAAGTCTGATTGAGGCTTTGCGTTATATACCAACAGAACTATTTAACTGTTGTATAATAAGATGCAGAACAGTAGCAGGGGGAGCCCTAAAAAAACAAAAAACAAACAAACAAACAAAAACCCACTAAGAAACTCCTGAAGATCTTCTCTTGAAACCTTCTTAAGAATTTCTTAAGAGAGGGAGCTTGTGACATCCATGTCTATGGGGTAGATGCCTGACTGTCTTGAAGGTGCTCCATAAAAGTGCAAAGGAGGAATTGGAGGCAGTGAGTCATCATTTCTGTGACCAAATTTCAATTAATTATCTTTTTTTTTTCATTCCACATCTTACTCTGGCTCTTAGCTTCGTTATTTTTGGTGTTTCTGAGACTCAGCCTTTCTGTGGTTTTGTCAGACTGTTGGTATCTTTCTTAGCTGTAAAACTCTGTGCTTATTCTGGGCTATGACTTTCTTCTCCTGTGCCAACAGATACCACTTCACCATCTGCTTAGCTTGTGAAAACTTTTTTCTCCAGTGACAAACTCTTCCATTTTCTTAGTTGTTAAGATTTTATTTTTCCCCTTTATTATTTTATAGTGAGATTTCTGAAGGAAGAGGCTATAAGTTCACAGGATCAATCCAGTTTTTTTTAAAACTAGAATTTTAATGTAACTGAATTCTGATTATAATAGTTGGATGGAGCATCTTATTCTATTCAGGTATTCGGGTGCTGTAACAAAACACCATAGACTGGGTATGAAAAACAGAAATTTGTTGCTCACAGTTCTAGAGGCTTAAGTCCAAGATCAAGGTACTGGCAGATTCAGTGACTAGTAGGGGCTTGCTTCCTAGTTCGTAGATGTTGGTCTTCTTACTATATCTTCATTTGGAAAAAGGGGCAAGGGAGCTCTCTTGGGCCTCCTTTATAAGGGTAATCCGTTCCATAAGGACTCCATCCTCATGAACTAACCACTTTCCAAAGACCTCATCCCTGAATACCATCACTTCAGGGATTAGATCTTAAAATGTGAATTTTGGAGGGACACGATATTCAGTTCATTGCATAGTCTTCCCAGTTCAGGTAGCTATATATCTGGGAATATGTGAAAGGGTTCCACAGCTGAGGTACACTGAAGTTGAGAAGAAAACATGTTGGAAATAGGTGACTTCATGCTTTCAAGATAGATTCTGTAACAATTAAGAACATTGGCTCTGAAGTCAGGAAGATCCAGGGTCAAACCCTAGCACTGTCACTTAATAGTTTGTTCTGCATGACCTTAGGTAAGTCACTTCACCTCTCTGAGCCTTAATTTCTTCATCTTTAAAAAGGATACACTCATAGTTACCTTCTAGACTAGAGGGAAGAATTAAACATCACATAGTGAACATAGAGCAAGGGCTACTCCTATAATTACTATAACCTGTAATAAGAGCTATATATGGTTTGTGCCACATGGTCATATACAATCTTATCTATGAAGCCTTATCCCTTAGATGTCACTTTTGCATGTGCTCAGACTTTAGCTGAGAAATTCATATTAATTTCCATAGGAGGTCATTTTCCTTTCAGTACATTCTGAAAGATGTAAGGCTGTCTGCCTCTTGAATCTTAAAGTCTCTGTCCATGTGTATTGGTCACCAGGTCCTCTGAAATATAGTCAGCATTCTTTCATACATTGTGATGGAAAAGAGCTAAAAGACTTCCGGGAGTTCAAGTAAAGATGTTTATCCACCATTGTACAGGACCATGATAATCCTTACTTAACAAGCCTGTGAGGTCCCGGTAGAGACTTATGAAATGAAAAAGTTGAGATGCAGAGAATTTAAGTTGTGTACCTTGTGCCTTTAGATTAGAAATTTCACCTTATTCTGGCCCTCCCATGGTGGTTGCGGGAAGGAATGTCTCCAGTTTAAGTCAGACTCTCCTTTTCCCCCTGCAGTTTCCAGCCATATTTCCTACACTTTGGCTTTGTGACTGTGATGGATTTGCTGAAAACTGGGTGGCTGGAAAGGAGAGGAATACAAGATGTATGCAAATCTCTAAGAGCACAAACAATGATTGATAGAAGTTGTTCTAATACGTGAATTAGCTGTAAATATATTTTTGTGATTCGATTTAGGTTGGAGGATTTAATCTTAGAGGTTCCAAGTAATGAGGCATTAACTTCACTGCTGTTTTTTTCAAACTACCGCAAAATATAAGCACATGTCAAAAAATGAATCAGAGGATGATAGTTGTTTTATGGGTGGTATTTTAAATGTCATTATTGCCATTGCAAACCCAAGCAAAATGAATCGGGCCATTTTAGCAAAATCCCCAGTGAGCAATAGAGTCCATTCAGAGGTAAGGCTCACATCTAGGTAGGTTTGTCCACAGCTGCTTGAATGGGGCCTAAGGCTCTGTGGGTCTTCTTTCCCAGATTGAGGAGGGCTCTTCTGGGTTAAGATTTATGATTTAGCCATTCACAGTGTTAGCTCATAAAAGAAACTGGAAAATTTATCTTTAGGATCTAGAGTATTCTTACACCTTTTTCTTTAAGGGAGTTATCAGCTCTGCTCTTCCAAGAGTCAACTTAAACTTCTTTTATTACCATCCCTCCTTGACTTCATTTCTGGGTTTTCTCTCTTTTTCTTTGACCAGTTCTATGCAAATTTGTGACCTGGTCTTACGCTCTTTCTCTGGTTCTGACCTTGCACTCCCACAGGCTCCTGCTCCTACTAAGTACCTTGAACCTTCCACTAAAACCTCAGACAACAGATTTCCCCAACGCAGCCCGGCTCAGCAATCCTGCCACAAACTCCATCCTCCATCTGTTCGAGTAAGGAGAACAGCATAGAAGAGCCCTCTTCTTCTCTGTGGCTCAGTATTCAGCCAGTCCCTTCTTCCTTCTCCATACATATGTTGTCCTCAGAACTGCCATTTTTTTTTTCAGTTTCACATGAAAAGTTTTAAAAACTTTTTAGCCACCAAGAACACTACTTACTACACCCCCTTCCACAGATGCCATGTTTTGAAAGATTTTTTAATCTACCAAGTTCTATTAATTCATTTTCAGATTTATTAATCAGATACCCAAATGCAAATCAGATTTTTGTTGCAATTGTTGTGATAAGAACACTTAGCATGACATCTACCCACTTAATTTAAAAATTTTCAAGTGTACAGGATAGTTATTAACTATAGATACAAGATGGTACAACAGAGCTCTAGAGCTTATTTATCTTACTTGACTGAAATTTAATGTCTATTAGACTCCCTATTTCCCCCTCTTCCCAGCTGCCAGAAACCACCATTCCACTTCTCGAGTCTATGAATTTGAGTATTTGGATACCTCCTAAATGGAATCATGTAGTATTTGTCTTTCTGTGATGGGCTTATTTCACTTAGTATAATGTCTTTAAGGCCCATCCATGCTGTTGCATATTGCAGAATTCCTTTCTTCTTAGAGGTTGAAGAGAATGACATTGGGCCTTTGTACCACATTTTATTTATCTATTCATCTGCCAAGGGACATTTAGGTTGTTTCTACATCTTGGTTATTGCGAACTGTCCTACGATGAGTGTAGGAGTGCTATATCTCTTCAAGATCCTGCTCCCAGTTCTTTTGAATAAATACCCAGAAGTGGGATTGCAGGATCATATGGTATATCTATTTTTAGTTTTTAGTTTTTTGAGGAACCTCCACACCATTTTCCATAGCGGCTTCACCATTTTGCATTCCCATCAGTAGTATGCTATTGTTTTGATTTCCCCACAGCCTCTCAACAGTTGTTCCCTTTTTTTGATATGAGCCCTCCTGACAGGTGTCAGGCAATATCTCACTGTGGTTTTGATTTGCATTTCCCCCATGATTAGTTGCACTGGTGGCATTGTGGTGAGCAGAGTTGCTTTCCATTCAGATTTTATCAGTACAAGATAAGCAGGTTTACCACACAGACTTGATATCCTCATGCCAGCCAAAAACAAAGAAACTTAAATTGTAGTTAGCCTTTGTAGCCTTACTAATATTTTCTGTTCAACACTTCTGTATTAGAATCTTTACTCATAAATTGCAACTACTGATTATTGCTTTTCATCAGCGGGAGTTAATCTGAACAGGGAAAAAAGTTTCAAGCTCAAGAAATAAAACTCAAAAGGGAAAATCGTGCAGTTGCTAATGAAAGGTATCTAAGGACATTTGGAACTTCTTGGACATCTGAAATAATTCTTATGAAGTTAGACCTTTATGAGCTAAAAATAGAAAGTACATCTAAGAGAAATCTAATAGAGGAAATTTCAGGGAGAGCATTGGACATTGTAAAATGTCAGTGACATCCCTGGCGTGGTCATATTTCCAACAGTATGACTAAAGCCAGGTAAATGGAATAAGTGATTAAAGAAGAGGGTGATAATGAATAGAGATTCTGTTTAATTGGTGTGCGAAGGTATGCATCATCTGATTCTAATATGAAGCCAGGGTTGAAAACCCCTGCCTGTAATTAGTCTTTGTGCCATTGGTTCTCAAACTTTAAGGTACATCAGAATCACTTGGAGGGTTTGTTAGGCTACAAATTACCCCACCCCAGAGTTTCTGACTCAGCAGGACTGGGGTAGGAACTAACCATGCATTTCCAGCAGGCTCCCAGGCAATGTTAATGCTACTTGTCTGGGAGCTACACCTTGGAAATCTAAGGTAGTTATTTTCGTACTGTCCCCCAGTAGACTGCAAGCCCTGTGAAAGATATGACCCTTGTCTTGGCCAGTTGGTAATATCGTGTCTGGCACATACTGAACATTTAAGAGATATTGTCTAATAGATCAGTACATTACATTTCTGACGCAAATCAGAAATGATTTTAGTTTGAGGATGGCAAACCACAAGTTCCAAAGCTCAGTTATTCCCATGATGGTCTCAACCCAGATTTTCTAGTCCTGGAAGGCTAGTCACTGTGCTGGCATCACTCCCACCAAGGTTTTCAGGTTGAATCTCCTTACCTAGGGACTTAGCCTAAAAGCCTATAAGCTCATCTGTTTTCATCAAGTACACTGTACTTTCCAATCTTGAGGCATCAAAGATAGTTCTCTCTGCATTAGTTTGTTGTTTTTTTCCTGAATACTCATTTTGGGCAAATTATTCATATCTTAGATTTTTATTAATTAATTAGAAAATGAAATTTTGCAACATACTAACAATGGGAAAAAATATCCTGATTTTAAATAATGAAGTTTTGCAGATTAAGGATATCATAAACATTTCTGCTTTCCTCTTTACCAGGGTCAATAAACACATTTTTAGTAGTTAACTGAAATCTTTATTTAGGAAAGCATTACTAACCATGCAGCATCTGTGTCCTATATTCAGGGAACACATGGATGAACAAAATACAGCCCTGGCCCTCCAGAGGCCCACAGGCCACTGAGCCCAAGGCAGCTTGGTGATGGCCAGAGGTAGTTATCAGTCCCCTATGTGGTCCAGAGTGGCATGAAGGAGAGGCCGTGGTCCAGTTTGGGACAGAGGTGGAGCCGGACCTGGGGTAGTGGTGTCAACCCTTAGAAAGGAGACGTTCACTTGGTGAATCCTTCTGAGGTTGCTTTTAATAAAGAAAAAAGAAAAAAGGTGCCTCTTAGGACCCAAATACTGAGTAAATTCAATTTCATAATACAGGGAACAAATAGGCTTCCTTGATAAGGTTAACTATTGTTTATAAGAGGGAAAAGTGAGATTCTGGGATTCACGGGAATTTTGTTGGTTAGTTGGTGCCTGTATCCCATTCCCCCAACTACCACACAAACCTGTGCCCCCTATACCTATATGCAAACATGCACCCATCAAATATTTTATCATTTTATAAGTGAATCCTTTGTTGGCTCTGCTGTATGTCTCGGTGTCTGCCACTCTGATTCCCCAGCAGACATTAAGGATAAGGAAGCAATTACACTCTTGAAAAAGCACATTCATGAACATTTTGCATGTCCATTTGAACCCTTTCCCATAGCAAGTATTGCCTGTGGCTGCCTCTAGATAGGGAGGCCATTTAAAAGCCATTTGTGTGTGTGTGTGTGTGTGTGTGTGTGTGTGTGTGTGTGTGTGTACAGTTGCAGGTTCAGAGAGCATTTATACATTTAGAATCCTTTCTTACTTTGCCTTCTGTTAAAACAAAAATTATAATACTTAATCTTTAAGTGTGGAGCCTTACTTTTGAAAAAAGATTTATTGACCCACAAATATAACTCCTTGGGTTTTCATGGCTTGCAGAGAATACATTCTCTTATAAAACAAGTTCTTTTGAAAAAAAAAAAAACAAAACAAACCTCATTGATTTTTAGATGGGCTTTGTGGTGAGGGTGTGCACATTGATTTCTATTCAGGAATACTTCTGGAGTTCTTTTTTGTTGGGACAGTGTGCTTGTCTTACTACAGAGCTATGGTGAGATAATTTTAATCTAAACAGGATATTTTTTCTTAACTATTGAGCATGTTTTAGATTTTGTCTTTCTGAATCATTTTTAGTCTTAAATGAAAAGAAGATGTGCATTTCTACTCTACTTGATTTTCAGGCCAAGTACTTTACTTTGCACATCTTTTTCTCATCAGGAACTATACTTGAAAAGAAGCACCTTTTTTTTCTTGTTTCTCTGTGTCTGTGGAACTTCTGTATTATGCTATACATCTGTAATATCTTTGTAGAGGCCCTATTTGGGCTTGGCTTTCATTCCCCAAAGCACTCCACTTTAAAATAATTGTCCACTTAACCCTCTGGACAAAATCATGAGCTACAATATTCATAGCTTAAAATGTTAATTTAACTCAAGAACAAGATATGAGAAGGGATAAAAATGCAGGATGAGCAGAGACAACATCTTACACATTTTATCTGGAGTAGTACAATGGAGGAGAATAATTTTATCTCTGCCCAAGAGTTGTTTTGAGGATTAAATTAATTAATACACATAAAGCAATTATAAGAGTACCCAACTCTATATGTGTTCAATAAATGTTAGCTAGTATTATTATTATCCGAAAAAATAAAACATGAAACTTAAAATAGCATTGACACCCAGTATTTTGTGGTGGAGGAATCTGGTCGAATATTATAAATATCTAATTCTACGTTTACTTCAAGTTCCCTACTCCTTTACCTTTTAATCGTTCATCATTCCAGATGATGTCTTTCTACATGGAAGTCGATGTATTTCCACATGGGAGAAAAAAAAACAAAACAAAAAACCAGCCTCTCCCTCTCCTAATCGCCTACTTCATGAAGGAGATGGTGACCTGAAAGGCACTCACAGAACAGGTAATAATAATAGTAACAACCACAACAGCATCAAAACCCGTTCCTCAGGCCATCATTTTCTAAGTCTGGGTTTGTTGTTGAGTGGCCACTGGTTCATCAGTCAGAGGGCTCGAGGTGTGGGGCTCCATAAGCAGCTCTCCCTCCAACAGTATGACTCTCTGCTAATTGGAATGAGAAGTTAATCTCTCTCCAACTGAACCCAGCTGAGTCTCTGAGAGCCGTGATGTATTTAAAAGATCTCTGGCCGTCCGGGGCATGTGGCACTAACCGGATTTAGCTCATTAGCAAATCCGCAAGGCCCTGCTGACACTGCACGTGGAATAAAATACATGAGGCCAGCCCGTGCCCTGTGGGCACCTACAGCATGACTACATAATAAAAAGGCATTTATTAATAATCTCATTGGTCACACAATACAAAGGAAGGCAACAAGAAGTCAAATGCTGTCATTTGTCGTGACTAGAAAAGCATAATTAAAATAAGTGTCATGTGATTAACCTTTGAAAAATTAATCTGGTATGAAAAGGCACAAAAACAAGGAAGTTAGACTCTTAAAATTAATTTAATACAATGGGCAGCTGTTGTATACACTTGGTTCAAATTCCATGTGCTTGTGAAAGGTTAGAGCCATTTATAGCAAAGAGCAATTAATGAATTTAGCCATAGAATATCTATTACTAAGGACAATAGCGAGCCGATTAGTGTGTCTAGTGGTAAACAGGGTAGAATCTTGGTGTCCTTCATCTGGGTTTGAATGCGAATTCTTCCATTGACCAGCTATGTATCCTGGGGCAACGTTCTCAACTTTTTAGGAACTCAGTTTCCACGTCTCTAAAATGGGGATATAGATATATCTTATGTGATTTTTGTGATGATTAAAGAAAATCACATATATAAAGCTCTCAGCATAGAGTTGGGCACATTGTTAAGTGCTCAAAAAATATTAGTGATGATAAAAAGCACTTCAGTCCTTGATAGGCAAAAAGAAGTTTGCTCTGCACAGAAAACATGAAATGCATACTCAGCACTGTGATCTATGATGTGTCAGTGCTGGTCAATGGAGTTTTTTTCAGGGTTTTGCTGGCAGTGATCTTATCTTGTGATTTAATGTCAAGACTGGCACATCGGTAATCCTAAGGGATGTTACAGGCTGCGGCAGGACATGTTTCCTGAATGTTAGAGAATAACATTTATACACTTGGTCTAGGCCCCAGAACACTCAACTCAAATCCTACAGGGGTCAGGCAGGACCTGCTTTGGTCAGGAAGTTTGGGGAGGGGAGTTTGGGGGTGGGAAGTATGCAGAGAAGAGGCCAACATTTACTCCTGAGTAGAGGCAACCTCAACTCAGATAAGGGCACTTTTTGCCATATGAAAAAGTAAGTCCAATGTTGCCAGATTTTCCAGTTTTTACAAGGGATGGTAGAAATACTGATTTTTATGGGAAATGTTCTATTTTCAAAAACACTGTTCGTCACGTGCAGACCTTCATCTGGGGCTGGGACTAAGTAAGACAAATGAGGCACTGGTTTCAGGTGCAACATGTAAGGGAGTGATCAAAAGTCAAAAGTGATCAAGAGTCATAATAGCTTTTTTTTAAAAAAAAGATGAATAATATCTTAATGTAATATTTAAAAAATAAAAATTAAAGCAAAAAATTCATAGTGAAGAAAATATCAAAATCTTGAAGACAGGCTTAGTATTACTTATGTTCCTTACTTTTCCTTCTGCCTCAGGCTCTGACTTAGCTCTGAGCAGCATTGCCTTCAACCTCTGTCTTGACTCTAACACATTGTTGGCACCCTAATGCCAGGGTGAGTGCCGGCTTTGTACTAGACCGATTCGTTGAACAACCCGGCTACTGTTATCAATTAGTGTTATGGATATACTCAACTCAACACTTTATTTAATAATAAAAAAAAATAAACTCTTTATTTAATAATAAAATCTCACTAAAATCACCTCAGGAGGAACTAATGAAAAGTCAGAATTAATCTATGTGCAAACCAGAAGATTCTCATGCTTTCTAATATAGTTATCCAAAACATATTCTGCTAGCAAATGGTTTCAAATAGATGCCCCACTTTTATGAACAAAAGAGAAGAAATTTAAAAATAGGCAGTAATGGGACTCCTGGGTGGCTCAGTATATTAAGCATTTGCCTTCAATTCAGGTCATGATCCCAGGATTCTGGGGTCAAGACCCATGTCGGGCTCCCTGCTTAGTAAGGAGCCTGCTTCTCTCTCTCCCTTTGTGGTTCCTCCTGCTTGTGCTCTCTGTGTGTCAAATAAATAGGTAAAATCTTTTTTAAAATAAGCAGTAAGACAGGCATTCCTGAGTCAAAACCTCTTTGAGAACATAGGCAACATTTTCACTTCTCACCTTTCATCCTATTCTTACAAGGCCTGGAACTCCCAGAAGACTAGGAATTATTATAATACAGCATGACGGTGAGAATGCAGGCTTTGAAGCCAGCCAGACCTGCGTTGAAATGCTGATTCTCCCCTACTGTGATACCTTGGACAAAGGTATTATCAATTTTCTTATCTGTAAAATAGGACCATCTCATAAGTTTGTCATATAGACGGAAGCCAATAACATGTCACGTTATCTATTTTTTTCCAATTTTTATTTAAATTCTAGTTAACATATAGTATAATATTTGTTTCAGAAGTAGAATTTAGGGGCTCCTGAGTGGCTCAGCAGGTTAGGTCTCTGCCTTCAGCTCAGGTCATGATCTCAGGGTCCTGGGATCAAGCCCCGAGTCAAGCTCTCTGCTTAGCAGGGAGCCTGCCTCACCCCTCTCTCTGTCTGCCTCTCTGCCTACTTGTGATCTCTATCTGTCAAATAAATAAATAAAATTAAAAAAAAAAAAAGAGAGTAGAATTTAGTGGTTCATCACTTACATACAACACCCTGAGGGTGCCCGTCGTAGCAAGTGCCCTCCTTGTCACCTTTGTCACTCTTGGCCTGGCCACATAGGCACTTGGCGTTTGGCAGTTGTTACTGTCATTTTGTATATTCTTTCTAAACCATGCCCTGCCAACAACCTTAAAAACACATACTTAACTTAAGTTAAATATGTTCTTTATTATGATATTAATTTGCTTATTCATCTTTTCTTCAAAAATAGCACAAATTTCAGCTTCAATTTGGGTGGAATTACCACAAATCCTAAATTCAATAAAGCCTAAATTAGAAAAATTTAACTGTCCTTGATTTAGCAAGTTTCTTTCCCATAAATTACAATGGAAAAAAGTAGTATTAAAACATTAAACTGTAAAAATAGCTAACTACAGCCTTTTGCACATTCTGGGGTGAAGAATGACCACTGACTATTCAGAGGTACAACCTACCAGACTAGTAGGGTGCTGTGCTATATAGCCCGGTAGAATTAGCAATAGAATTCAACTTTGGCGGGGCAGGGTTTTTGTTGTTGTTGTTGTTTTGGTTTTTTTGTTTGTTTGTTTGTTCTGGTGTTAAGATTTGCAATAATGGGCCCATTGTCTCTGTATAAACGAGAATGCTCCTGGGGTTAGTCACTGAGTTAGAAACTCAGTGACTCTGGTTTCAAATCCCATTCTTGCCACAGATGTGCTGAGTGACTCAGGGCAAGTTCAATTAACTTAGTCGAGCCTAAGTTTCACCTCTTGTAAATCATTTCCCACTGGGCTTTCCACTGGTGCCCTGTCATGTGCATTCAAGAAAAATGTGAAAACTTGCATTGCTTTGCTGTCTTCTGTAATACATCTTTGTTTTATATTCCTTTTCCGCCCAACTGTTCTTCTCAGAAGCTGCTAGAATTTCTCATTTAATCAGGAAAACAATTTTTTATCATCAAGGAAAATGTAAAAACTCTATGAGTTAGAACTGAATATTTATATCAGTTTCATCTGGTTAGAACTTAACTATTTCATTAATACAGAGAAATGTCACTCTTTGAACTAATGAAATGCATCCATAATAGAGCTATATTTTTAAAGGCACGCATCACAAATAGCCATATGCAGAATGCCCTTTGGAGTACATGCAAATTGCTCAGCCGCAGTCTCTCTTCCCTCTTCTATGCATCCCTCACCCAAATGAAAATTCCTATTTACCTTAAAAAGCAGGATTTAATTAGGGTGGAAAATAATTTTGATTGCTTCCCCATCCGAGGCAAATATTCCTCTATTGTCCTCTCACCTAGGTATACTTTAAGGAGGTCATAAAACCTTCAATTTAAAATGTTCGGTGCATCAGGTGGTCTTGAATACACCTTGGAGAAGAGCAGAGGATGCCTTAAAAACATTAGAAGCCAGGCAATTTTGAGGCTGTTCAGTCCCCACTGACTGTTCTCCCTGCTGCTTTTTTCCACCATGCTACCAAGTCTGGGATTCAGAGGAGCCCAAGAAAAGGGCCTTTGAAACATCCCCCCAAGTCTGGTTGTGAAAGCCCATCCCTTCTTCCCTGTGGCAGCGTTTCAAGAAGAGTTGGCAATAGCAAACAGTAGTCTTTAAAAGAAATCACTGAGCAGATCATGTCTCTGGGGCCGCCCTTTTAACTTTCCAATACAGCACCAGCAGGTTTAGCAATAAATGCTGAACCGCGAAAACAAGGCCATAGACTCTGTGAAGAGGTTGGTATTTCATCTTCTCTTCTCTCTCTTTCTCTCCCTCCTTCTTTTTCCCTCTTCCTCTTTCATTTCTCCTTCTCCCCTTCCTCCCTTGCTTCCTTTCCTACTTTTTTCAACCATCTATTAATTTATTAAAAAACTTAAGGTTAGTATTGCCAAGTAACGTATTAAGCTCTGGGAATAAAGATGAATACCTTGAGGGAACCTCTAGTTCAGGGACAGGAGGTCTTTGTGTATTAAAGAACCCTGAGAATGGAATGTTCTCTGTGACCCAGCTGAAAGGTGAAGATGATCACCTCTGCTTACCTGAGGCAGGGAACAGAAAGCAACTTCGAAGTGGCTTGTGTAAGAGTCATGAGCTCACTAGGCAAATGTAGAGGGAAAAGGACATTCCAGGCAGAGGAGGGAAGAAGTAGAAGGATGCATTGCAAGGCAGCATTGGGCACTTGGACCAATCTAAGTGGGTGGATTGTGGTTTTGGGGACAGGAGGAGTTAAAGGTGGACAGGTAAGCCAGGGACAGATGAAGGAAGACCACCCAAAAAGATTTCACAGATCTCTTTGGACCTTTATTATGGGTCAGACACAGTTCTTGGTATTTGGAACACAATCACCACTTTCAGGAAGCTCATATTATTTGATGAAAAGACAGAGAATAAAGAAATAAGCAGACTCTAATCTCTTAGACACTGATAAATGCTATTTAAAAAATAAAAGAATCATCTCTGTGCTGGATGTGGAGTCTGCTTAAGATTCTCTCTCCCTCTCCCTCTGCCCATCTTCCTCACCCAATGCCTCTCAAAGGAAAAAAAAAATATATATATATATATAATATTTCTATTTTTATATATTTTAAGTATAAATATATTTTATATATATTATATATATATATATATATATATATAAACACACACACACATTATATATATATATATATAAACAGGAACAGGCAGCAGGCTGGTTTGGACCATGGACGGTAGTTTTCCACACCCTGGTTTATTCAGGGGATTCTTTAGACTGTGGCCTTAGGCTCAAACAGAAGGAACTTGATGAGTATTTTACTTTCTTGTAAATATAAATAAGGATTTACTTTCTTATTTTTATTAAGTAGACTCTACTTCTAGCTCTGTAGTTCCTGGGTTTGTGCTTTATCAGGCAAACAGAATTGTCACACCCTATAATCACACAGGCAACATTATAGCACAGTGTCAAGAGCAGCCACAGAGATCCACACACCTGGGTTTAAATTCCTCTGCCATCCAGTGTCACTCGTCTCACAGAGCCTCAGTTTCCTCTTTGTAAGGGTTGGACGAGGCGACTTTTAAGGCTCTGTCTGGTACTAGTCTCTGTGTTCTTTCTTCATTAGCTGGAATGCTAGTGAGATTTGATCAATAGAGGCCTGAATAAAAGAGGCAGGAGTCAATGAGACGAGAAATGACACAGGTCTAACAGAGGGGACTGGCGGTGTGGACAGAGACAACAGATACATGGAGACAGTGTATGACACCAAGCACACTAATAAATGAATGAGTGAGGTTGTCAGTGTGAATGTGATTAGATGGATATGAGTACCATAGGATAGGAGAGTAGAAGATGATCACGAAACTATTGAGTCTGAATGACAAAGGCCTTGGCCATACTCAGATTTGATGAAGGACAGGGAATAGAAGGATGTGGACCCCAACATGGTGACTTAAAGGAAATCCTAAAGTTGGGCTAAAGGAGTCTGGTTGAGGATATTCAGATAGGGCCACATCCACTACCTACAGTTGGCCTCTACTTTGCCCCACCTGATTCCATCTGGTATATAACTTCCAGATAAATATTCCCCAGCATGTAGCTTTTACCCTGTTATTTGACTGCTCAGGAAACTGTGACTCCTTATCACCTATCTCCTTGTACCAGCATTCTAGATCACTGATAACCTAACCCACTTGAACTTTTAGGTCTCATGCTTGTCTTAAATCTCTGTACAAATCCTGCATCCCTGGCATCTCATTGACCCCTGAGCACACCTGGGCTTTTTTACCTTCATGTCTACCTTAAATGACATGTTTTCCTTACCTGCAGTATACTTTTGCTCTTTTTATTATCTATCTGTCTGTCTAGTTCCCCCTCCAAAACTGTAGAAAACCAAGAAGCCCTGAAGAACTGTGCCCTCGTCAACCAGTTTGCGAGTATGGTCCAAAACAGGGTCAGTGATCTCCTTGCCAATGCTGTAGTGCCCGCAGGCATAGTTACTGGCAGCATCTTCCTTGCCTCTGATGAGCTGCTCAGGGTGGAAGAACTGGCAGTGGGTGCCAGTGTGGACTTCATCAATGACTGTGGGTTCCAGGTCTACGAACACTACCCTGGGCCTGTGTCTGCCAACACCTCTCTCCACTGAAGAAGGTGTTGAAGGGATCATCTCCTCCACTAGTGGTTTTGTCACTTGGCAGCTGACCATCAGGCTGGATGCCATGTTCCAGGCAGGAGAGCTCCCAGCAGGCATTGCCCATTTGGACACCAGCCTGACCAATGTGGATGGAGATGTGCATGGTTGCTAGCTTGCAGCTGCCAAGCAGATGGTGGAAAGGAAATGGAGAGTTTGTTGCTTCTTAATTGAGACTCTAAGGTGGTTGTTGTAAGAGAACCTGCCTTCATTTTAAAATGTGTCTGAAACCCCTGAATAGAAGAGGCCTCACTATTATTCTGAACTTTTCATGCTGCCAAGTCCATACTGTCTTTGTTCTGCTCCAAATTCCCCAACACCTAATGCTGTGGTCATTTATTTGGTATTTTTCACATGCTGCCTGATGCAGGAACCACACATGTGTAGCGTGTCTCCTTTACGTAAATGTGTAGCCCATGTGGATTTATATAACCTTTGGGGAACTCTGAGAATTTCGGTTCTGATTCCTACTTGGGATGACTGAATCTCCTAGGGAGGGTACCAGCTAACCAGAGGGAATAGTTAGGGAAAGGAAAGAATTAGCACTGCCTGAACACCAGCTATGCATCAAGCATGAGTTTGATACCTTGGAAACAGCATATCACTTTGCTTTGCAACAGCTCTGCCAAGTAAGTTATATATATCCTATTTTCCTAGGTGAGAAAATTCACTGAGCAAAGTTAGGTAAAAGGGCTAGCATTGCAAGGCCACTAGCTGGTAGGTCTGGAGTTAGGCTCAGAAGGCTGTGGGTGGAGGAAAGGCAGCGCTGCATACAAATTTGGAGGCAGGCCAGCCCTGCCCTGTTATTTTGGAGATTAAATGTGAAGATGTTTAATCATGCCTGGCACAGAGTAGGTGTTTAACAAATTGTGGCTTTTATTATTGAATCACATTTAGAAGATAAAGTATTTTAATTTCCTCTTTGAATGTCCCATATTACTTAGCAAATATATGACTTAATATTTGTAATATAATTGATATAAGAGCCATTTGATCTACATTTTGCCAAGCAATTGGTTTGCCTTAAAAAAAAAAAAAAAAAAAGGATAGATATGCTATGCTGTCTCCATGTCCTCACACAGAAGACCAAATTCAAGTCCTAGAATATGTGGTGTCTCATGTAGTCTATGATAAGCACTCTAAGGGCTGTGTTTATCTTCATTACTGCCACACTGGCGCATAGGTGCTTAATAAAAACATGTTCCCTAATTCTGGTGAATAAATGGCTGTGTTTAGGTAGTACCATTAGGAATCCTGTCATTCCTTTGAGCACATTTACTCTTATTCTGATGATTTTACTGAATTGGATCTAGATTCATCATCAGGACTTTTTTGTTGTTGTTGTTGATTTTTTTTTTTTTTGACTCCTGGGTTTTTGGGCTGTGTTCCTGGAGAATATGATATCAGTGAAGGCTGGAGATAGCACATATCTAGATGGTGATTACCAACCTTTACCCCAACACCTGGCCATAGGGACTCCCTTTCCTTTAACAGGCACTCAAAATGGACTTGAGGGAAATTTCCTTGAGGCTGACTAACCGTGGGTGGCAATGTCACTCTTTCACTCAATGCTAATCACAAATCTCCTGAAGACAATGTTCATTGGAAGGGGGGCAACCACTATTACTCATGTCTGCACGGTGTTTGAAAAGCAAAGGAAAGAGAAGGTAGAGGGTAAGTTGAGGGACCATAGGTCCCACAGGCCACTCTGCCAAAGAAGGCCTCGGACATTGCTAAGTGCTTGTCATGAAGAGACTCTGAGTCTACATTTTCTGTTTTAAGGCTGGAAGTACTCTTCATGAATGAGGTACCTCGAGGATACCCTCACCCCTTCTTACTATAACTATCCAAACTCCACCCCTTGTCTTAACCTCTGAGGAATTTAAAGTTCTTTTGGACTTTCTAACATTCCATACAGGGCCTGATATCAGACTTAATAAAAGACAGGTCTCAGAGATACCAGGATGGCAAATGCTACTCTTTGTCAGACAACTCACCGTGTTAGAGGGAAAGCAGGCAGGGCCCATGAAATGGACCTTCTGTAGCTATAGGCTGGGACCAGCCAGTTCCTTGCTTATGTCTGGCTCTAACTCTCTAGCACTACTCTTGTTTTTCTGAGCCAAGAAGGCCGCCTTTCCTAGCCTAGCTTTCCTAACCAACAAGCCCTCAGCAAGGCACCACCTCAGATTCGGATTAATGTTTTGTTACAGACTGTGGGAAATACTAACCTAGAAGGGTTGCAAACAAAATGTGATTTTTTAAAAAATTGCTTTGAAAAAATTAACCTGGTAAAAATAATATTTAAAAATTTAGGGGGGAACCTACTTAATTCTTGGGATTATAAAGAAGATATGAAAAAGTCCTAGAAACATCAATAAAAATTTGGTTAGATATTATCATTATTTGACACACAAAAATATTCTAATTAAAAATTTTCATGTATTAAATTTAACATTAATAAAAATAATATATTGTTCTCAATAGTTTAGATATTTCTACAGTGATAGAAGTTTTATTTATGTTTCTTATTTGTTTTATTTTTTGTTTTCTCATTATGACATACACTGAGGATAATGGGCAGATTTTTTTTTGTGACACAATATACATAACATAGAAGTTACCATTTTAGTTATTTTCAAATATACAGTTTAGCAGTATTGAACGGAGCTTTTCTTTCTTTCTTTTTTTTTTCAAAGATCTTATTTATTTATTAAAGAGATAGAGAGAGAGCACAAGTAGGCAGAGAGGTGGGCAGAGAGAGAGGGAGAAGCAGGCTCTCCTCTGAGCAGGGAGCCTGATGCGGGGCTCGATCCCAGGACACCGGGATCATGACCTGGGCTGAAGGCAGCCGCTTAACCGACTGAGCCACCCAGGCGCCCTGATTTTTTTCTCTTTTATTTTTTGTGTGCCCTCTGCCTATATTCCCCTTGCTAATTTATATTTACTTTGAATAGGTGTTCAAAGATATTTAGATGTTTTGATGTCATGCAGATACCCACCTTTGAGTAAGCTCCTAAACGTAAACCAGCTGATGTGCTAAGTTTTTCCTAAGTGTTGTCTCACTTAATCCTTGCTGCTAGCAACCCTCTGAGGAAGGCATTATTAATATTCCCACTTTACAGAGGGGGAAAGTGAGGGTCAGAGAGGTTGTATTGCTTGTTTAGAGTCACAGGGCTAGTAAGAGAAGCCACAGGGAAGAGTTTTATCTGTTGCAGAGGCTGGATGGTAAAACAACAGTATTACTGTCTCTGTGGGTTTGATTGATCCACTTTGCTGAAGACAAAATTAATGCGCATCCTAAATCTGTGCTTATACATTTTGAAGTTTGCCATTGCAAAAGAAGTCTGAACAAATATAACAAACAGAGCCTCAATGCCTCTCACAATTTGTGTTGGGTCTCCCCAGAGACTATGAGTAACTGTCACAATCGAATATACCCAGTGATCACGTAGAACTGTTTTTATTTAGCTCCATAGATTTCTCATTTGCATACAATGGAGGGGATGAGCATTCATCTACTATCCTGTGAATGTTATAGCTAGAATTCAAACTCTGTAACCAAGATGAGTGCAAAGTCTGACTCCTAGGTGTTTAATTACTACTTAACTTCTTTCAGCCTCAGTTTCCCAGTCTTTACTATGGGGATGAAAGGATCAAATTGTGTTGATTAACCGAATTGCCAAGTATATTGCTAAAATCGAAATACAGTTTCCCATTTATGATGGTTCAATTTATTATTTTTTGACTTCACAATAGTAGGGAAGTGATACACATACTTCAAATTAGGAATTTTGATCTTTTCCTGAGGTACTGCATTTCCTGCAAAATGCAGTACGATATTGTTTCCTGGTGCTAGGAGTGGCAGTGAACCACATGTCCCACTGAGCCACGGGATAGCAGAGGTAAACAATTGACAGGCTTACGACCACTCTGCTTTTCACTTTCAGCATTCAGGATATTTAACACTTTCTTCTAAAAGAAGCTTTGTGTTAGATGCTTGTGCTGACCCGTAGGCTAAAGTAAGTGTTCTGAGCATGTTTAAGACAGGCTAAGCTATGATGTTTGGGAGGTTAGGTGTATTAAATGCATTTTTGACTTACGAATTTTCAGCTGCCAGTGGGCTTATTGGAATGTAAGCCCATTGTAAGTTGAGGAACATCTGTGTAAATTAGCTATAATTAGTCATTCATTTAGCGAATATTGACTGAATTTGTCCCGTGTGCTGGGCACAGGATTCAGTTGGCACAGATGATTAAAATGTGGCCCTAGCCCTTCAGAGTCTTGAAAGGGTAGACACAGATGAACAACAAATTATATTATGGAGGGTATTTTAGCAATCTCTACAAAATGGAAGAGCGAAGGGGGGGAGGAGAGTGCATAGACGGGAGCAGTGGGCTGAGAAGGCTTCAGGGAGATGGCTTGTTCTTAGCTAACATCTACTATATTTCTAGGCCATGCAAAACAAACTGTGCTGAATATTTACTCCAAAATGCTACTTTTTAAATTTTTAAATTTTTAATTGAAGTGTAGTTCACATATATACATATCAGATCTACAAGATAGTAATTTGATAATTATATGTATTATGAACTGCTAACAATGATAGGTGTATCACAATATTATTGAGTATATTCTCTTCGCTGCACTTTTCATCCCTGTGACTTTCTTATTTTATAACTGGAATTTTGTACCTCTTACTCCTTTTCACCCATTTCACCCGGTCTCCAGTTCCCTTGCCTTTGGTAACCATCAGTTTTTTTCTCTATATTCATGAGTCTGTTTCTTTCTTTAGTTGTTGTTTGTTTGTTCATTTGTTTTGTTTTTTAGATTCCACACATAAGTGAAATCAAATGGTATTTATCTTTCATTGTCCGGCTCACTTCACTTAACATAACACCTTCTAGGTCCATCCGTGTTGTTATGAATGGCAAGATCTCGTTCTTTTTATGGCTAATATTCCTTTGTGTACATATATCACATCTTCTCTATCCATTCATCTGTCAGTGGACATTTAGGGTGTGTCCATATCTTGGCTATTGCAAATAATATTGCAGTAAACATAGGGGTGAGTATATCTTTCTAAATTAGTGTTTTTGTTTTCTTTGGATAAATACCCAGAAATAAAATAACCAAATTGTACAGTACTTCTATGCTTAATTTTTTGAAGAAACTACATACTGTTTTCCAGAGTAGCTGTGCAATTTTACATTCCCACTAACAGGGTACAAGTGTCCCATTTTCACAAAGTCATTTCTTTGTCTTTTTTATACAAGTCATTCTGATTGGTGTGAGGTGATATCTCATGATAGCTTTGATTTGCATTTCCCTGATGATGAGTGATGTTGAACATCTATTCATATATCTGTTGGCCATCTGTATATATATCTTCTTTGGAAACATGTCTGTTCAGATCTTCTGCCTTTTTAAATCAGATTATTGTTTTTGTGGTGTTGAGTTATAGTTCTTTATGCACTTTGAATATTTACCCCTTATCAGGTATGTCATTTACAAATATCTTCTCCCATTCAGTAGGTTGCCTTTTTAAACTCTGCTGATGGTTTCCTTCGTTGTGCAAAAGTTGTTTTGTTTTGATGTAGTCCCAATAGTTTATTTTTGCTTTTGTTTCCCTTGCCTAAGGAGACAGATCTTGAAAGCTGTTGCTAAGGTTGATGTCCAAAAGATTACTGATATGTTTTTCCTTAGAAAGGTATTTATTAAAGATATTTAACAGTTATATATATATTTTTAAAACCTTTATGCTCCTTAAGTACATTATAAACAAATAGCACTTACCACCATTAAAGGAGAGAAAACAGCTTTCTGATGATCAAGGAAAGAGGTTAAACAGAACCTTCCTGCCATTGGTAGTATTCTATGGTGTGGAGAACTCATGATTATCTTTGGGTCCTGGAGAGTAGTTCAGTAGGAACTGAATCTGACATTCTGAGCTAGCTTCCTAAGTCAATATCACCATTGAAAGGAAGCCATTCATCAACCAAGTGAAGCTGCTAAAAATGGATCCCAGCCTGGGAAAAAGTCACCAAGGAAGCTTTAAATATGCCTGGTCTGTCTTGGCAAGGTTGGGTTCTTTGTGATTCAGCTTGAGGAGAGCTGAAGTCTACTGGCCAGATAAACTTCTAGCAATGTTAACCTGGCTTCTCAGGCTCCAGATCCCCAGCACCCACTTCCAGCACAGTAGAGGGAAGGGAGAAAGAAGCAGACCTCATCAGGGGAAACTGGGTAGAGATGGGGTCTGCCCTTGCTCAGCGTTCATCCTCACAGCCTGGCTAATGCCAGCCTCCCCAGAAGTGTAACTCTGTATCGAGGGGCTGGTGGTGGCCTTGCTGCCTCTCTGTCCTCCTTTCTTGCTTAGTGGCTCATCACACTTTAGTGGAGATGAACAATGTGGGGAGGGGCTAGGAGGCCAGCGGATTAGACAAAGAATGAAACAGTGCCTTGGCCAGATCCACGCCAATTATGTCTGAATAAACAAATCCATGGTATAAGCTAAGACCCTTCCTTCTCTC
The DNA here is from genome assembly GCF_022355385.1 of Mustela nigripes. Lineage (NCBI taxonomy): Eukaryota > Metazoa > Chordata > Mammalia > Carnivora > Mustelidae > Mustela > Mustela nigripes. Next base: position 71,005,211 of record NC_081569.1, read on the forward strand.
CCACCCCCCACCCCTGCATTTTATTTTTTATCTTGGTCTGGAAAGTTGGACATATTCCCTGTACAGTCCTGGTACCCAGATGGCCTGTTTGAGTAAGCAGTGGGGAAGAAGGTCAATAATACATCAGCATGCAGAGCCTCCACTAAGGTCAGTCCTGCATAAAATATACCGTGACAACCTGAGGGCAAGTTTAAAATGGTGCTCCACCACAGGGTAGGCGTTGGGGTGGGGGGTGGGGCTAAGGGCAGTACAGATGCTGCCTTCTCACAATTGCTGCAAAATTGACTTCTGGCCCCCCAAAATTATATTTTACTGGATTCACGTGGTAGTCCTTTAGGAAAAGTTTGCTTCACACACACAGGAGTGCTCATGATCCAAGTGAGGAGGATTTTAAGAGGGTCTGTCTTCATATATAAATACCTGTCATGTTAGAGGCTTTTTCAAAAATAGTCACATCCGATGGTCCCAAGCAGGAACATAATGGCTACTGTGGTGTCTCAAATTCTAACCCACTGGCACAGCTCAGTATTTTTGTTTTGTCTCCAGGTAAATTCTAATCAGATTTGAGTGCTGAACTAGGCAGTACTTGTAAATTTTTAGCTGTTGTAAGATTAGTATTCTTGAGTGGCATTTCTCGATTACATTTGATTATGATTATTTAACTAATAAAGATAAAAACAGATACCTATTTGTAGGGTCACTGGGGATTTTACAAGGGTTTTTTCTGCTCCTCTCTTCATTCTGAAGATTGGGGGAAAACCCAACATCACCTTCTAATGTTAAAAAAAAAAAAAAGAGAGAGAGAGAGAGAGACAGAGAGAGAAGTCCATTTCACTTTGGGAATTTATTCAAATTGGAGGCGAATACTGACACAAATATTCTTGAAGATTGATCCAGGTTGAAGCGTGTTGTGCATGGGTTTACTGTTCAACTTGCAAGTAATTTGTAAAGCCGGAGTCAGTCTTGACTATGAAACATTGTATCACTGTGATTGGAATCAATAGTTCTTGCACTGTCATTTGTCACATATTTACAAGCTTGAAAAATAGTTCATTTTGTCTCCATCCCATAACTCAAAAGATTGAATCAGAGCCCTGGAGGGATCTGCCAACAGGACACATTCATTACTGATCACCGTCTTGGTGAGGCTATAATCACAACCACACCAAAAATAGAATATAAATAAAAATTAAAGCACTACTCATTTGGTACACTCTTAAATATTTTCAGCTTCAAATATTTAAAAGTCTGCTGGGAGACTTCAATCACCTCAGTGACCTGTATCAGTGGCCACAAAGAGAAAATTCATTGAAGCTGATTTTCCCATCACACTCTCAAAACATTCAAAGATACCATTTTTTTTTTTTTGAATGAAGAAAAATCAAAATCTAGAGTTAATGGTCCAAAAAGTTCATAAAGTATACTTCTTCTAGTCACCTCGCATATAGTTCATAAATGACCTTCTATTCCCATGAAAGATTTGTAGAAGACATTTAAAGATAATGCTTTCAATTTTAAGATAAAGGATTTATGAATGATAGAACTTGTGTCTATGAAATCGCTAATCCCAACTCTCTAATATTTCAGATGGAGAGCTTCATAAAATGAAGAGAGTGCTCATAAAGTTGTACTACACCTGCTGTCAGAGACAATCAGTAATGGAATTGCAAAGTGAATATTGAAAAGGATGTGAGACATGCACATTTTGGGTTATAATAATGTGTTTTAAGTCCCCTTCACTTCACTGTTGTATTGATAAAGTATTAATGGTTGAAATGTTGGGAGGCAGCTCAGATTCTTTAAACAAGTCCCCAGATATTAACAGATGAACACATAGTTCATCAAATTTAGTTGCTAAAATAGCCCGAAATCCTAGGATTGCAGGTAATTTTTAAGACAATTTTCTTGAATAAATTCAAACTTTGGGAGTTTGACCCATTTCTCAAGTCTCATCCCAAACCAACCTCAAATCACCATATTGCCTTCCAAATGCTTAGTTGAGTGGTTCTCTACAGATAGGCCTGACATGCCTTTTTCTAGACCAGGACTGAAAATTGATGTCATATATCAGTTGTTTCTGCCCTGACTCTCTAATATGTAACTTAATATGTAGATTCTATGACTTTGCTATTTATTTTGTGAAGTGACCCCATTTCCTTCATAAACATCCTACTGACAATGGCTGAAATTCAATTAGAAGTCATGCTTGGGTTAAGGATCTGGTCTGTCTGCAACACTGTGGAGCATCCTTCTCATAAGGAGGGAGACCTGAACTTGAACATATGTGTGTTAGACAGAGTTCATGATGTCTGGCCATCCGTGCCTCTTTTTAGAAAGAGAAGGGTAGACTTGTTCCCTCTCCCCCAGCAGCCAACTGGACTGGGTGTGGACCTTTAATCCAGAGGTGACCCATCCAGAAACTAGTCAGTGACTAGGATTATGTGTTCTGGCTTGAAAAGATGAGCTAAATCAGATTCTTTGTCTGAAATTTGAACTGAGAGATGGAAGGTGAAGTTGCCTGTGGGGAGCGTACTCAAGCTAAAAGGGTTTATAGGGATATGTCTGAGACAGCCGTTACTGGCAGTGTGTAAGTTGAGACCGTTTACCCTAAGAAAGAGAAGAGAATGCAGCAACCAGGTAGGAGGTGTTCTAGGGGAGAAGAGAGAGAGAGAAAGCTAAACCTGAAATCAGCCCTAGCTCTGGCCCTTTTGTAGGCGCAGTGGTTCAGCTTTGCTCAGATTCTTATGAAACTTCTGAAAATGACTGTCTCCTTTGTTTGGAGCTGGTTTGAAGGAACTTCTGTTCCTGGAAATCTCAAAACAGCGCTGGATGTATTTAATATTGTATCTAAGTCAGAGTTAACCTCTTAAGTTGGAGACATTGTGCCATTCATTTCATCTTACTGGCATGCTTCTCTGAGCATCAGTGGATGTTGAAGTTTAGTTTTGATGTCTATCTTTGTACCTCTTCTACTCTAATAGGAGAGACAGGATATCAGGCACAAACAATAGAAGACTGCCTGGTAAAATGGGTAAGTCACTGTGCTGAGATAGGCTTGGAATTGTATTAATAACCAGACAAACGAATAGGAGGCCTCACATATCCTTCTGATAGAGGTATGTATTGATAGATTTATAAGTTGAGGACAAGAATATGGGGAGATGACACAGCCCAAAGGGACATGCATTTTGAACAGAGTCTAGGAGGGAGGAAATTTATCCTTTTAGGCAAGAAACTTAGGGTGTGGTCTTGGGTTTGAAGTCTAGGTTTGAATTCTGACCCTGTCTTTTACCATCTCTATGACCTTGAACAAGGTACTGGATGACTCTGAGTCTCAACTATATCTATAAAATTGCAATAATAGCAACATTTTCTGCAGAGTGGTGAGAATTAAATAATGTATGCAAAATACTTTTGCCTTTTTCTGAGACCAAAAGAAAGTGTTTAGTGTTCTCATAATTGAAGCTTATTTGCCTGTCAAAAATCTATTGAGCAGCTCATCATGTGTGCTTTTAAAATATTTTTTATCTAGGGAACCTCAAGGAATTTAGTATGAATCCTTTTGGCCTCACAAATCATTTCTGAGAGCTGGTTTGGTGGCAAACGTTAATGCATCCATTTTCCTGATGAGGAAGCAGTTTCTCAGAATAAATGAAACTCAAACCCAGATAGCAGTGACATTCTTGAAAAAGAATCTATAGGGAGTTTAGGGGCAATAAGACATACCTCTCGAGTTTATTAGGGAGACTTGTGATTGTTGCAAGCCAGAATCACAGATAGACTATTTAATTGCATGGTGTGGGATCTGATGAAGTATTTGTTTGTTGTTTTTTATTTTGGCAGCAAGCTCAAATGTTTAAGCAATAAACTTCCTCTGAGGCTATCCTTAAATGGTGCTTATTATACAATTTCAAAAACTGAATTCATGTCTATCTACTTGAAAAAGGCATTAGGTTGTGATCATGACTAATACTTTAAGCTTATCGTGACCATTTCTGATATTAATCTATTATATGCTAATCCCTAATCTGCCACTCTTAGCCATTGAATCCTTCATTAAGATCTCGTCCACTTCATTTGTGAAGACAGGTGGAAGATAATTGACAAATACATATTTCTTTGTTCTCTATATCCTAAATTTCATTGTCATGCTTTCAGATACAAATTGCCCTTGACATTTATCCCTGTGCACATGAGAATTAACAGATGAAAAAAATATATATAGGTTGAGATGCGCATTAGTTACTATTTCTTCTGCCTTTCTAACCTGCTGTAGCCTCTTCCTGTAATCTGACTAATTTTTCCCGGGACAAAAAAATCATGGAGAATTAACAATAGCAGAATTCAAAGAAACAGAAGCTAAAGAAGGAAATAAGGAAAGGCACCCAGCAAGAACACGTTTATAAATGTCAGATGTGTTTGTTTTGTGGCAATTATGTACAGAAACTTAATGATACTTTCCCAAAGTAAGTAGACAATGTGACATTATGAAGCATCAGCATATAACGAAAGGGGGTGGCCATGCCAGAAGATAATCCCATATATAAAATAGTTGGGAAATAACTGACTTACATTATTTCATCCAAGTTTAGTCCAAGAAACGTATATCAATCTCAGAAAAGCCAGATTAGAATGTTACCAAATAAGGAAAGATGTGGAATAAGATGTGCTGAATGTTAACAGGTCTGGAGAAAAAAAAATGCATGGGTTGAAGGAAGATAGATCATCTGCCATATCCCCAAGAAAGGAGAACCCAGGGATGAAGGCGTGGTATTGTGTCTTCAGCATGGTACCCTGACCAAAGAGTGCCCTGACTGGAGTCTTCTTAAATTAACTCAGCAAATGATATTGACCACTACTCTGGAATGTAAACTGTGCTGGGGCCAGGACCAGTACAGAAGAAGGTGGATAAGCTCTCTGCCTCATTCCTTTCTTTACTTTGAGTAAGCAAAGCCTTTTTCTCTTTAGCACTTAACATTATTTCACATAGCACTGGGTTTATATTTACTTTCTTTATTCTCTGTCTTCCCTGCAATAATATACAAGTGTAATAAAGACAGGATTTGTACCCAGTAGTGACATTTCACTGCTGTATCTTCATTGTCTGGCACATGGTAAAGCTCAGTTAATTTTGTCCATGAATAGAGCATAGAAACTTATACAATTAAGAAATCTATTTGATTAAAAAAATAAAAATAAAAAAAGAAATCTATTTGAAAAAAAAGAAAGCTATAAAGATGAGAAAGCAAAACATCCATAGATTCCTTCCCTCTACCCACATAAGACACTTATAATAATTGTCCTTTTAGTATATATCCTTCCTTCCGCAAAAAATGTGAATGTATTAACTTGTGCTTTCTAAAACATGCCTTTTCCATAATATAGCTTTATGTTGGCTGCATAATATTCTATTATTTGGCTTATATACTTAAGCAATCCTCTATTAATAAACATTTAACTTGTTCTTATTCTTTTGTATTATAGACAGTGTTATGTTGAACCTCTGTAAGCAAGTATCCTAATATACTTGTCTGATTTCATCCTTAGAATTAATTCATAAAAGCAAATTCACTAGGTTAAAAAGTGTGTACATTTACATATTGATAATTACTTTTAAATCATCCTCCAGGAGCATATAATTTATACTCCTAGCACCAGAGAAAGAAATATCCATTGGTATTATTCTTTTTCATGTTTGCCAATATGATAAGGAATAGCTGTACTTATCATTATCTTGATTTACATTTATTTGATTTCTATTAAAGTTAGACATATTTGTATATACATAGTAGCCATTTGTATTTGTGTATATGTATGTGTACATTGCTTGTTCTTGTCTTTTGCTGATTTTTCTTTTGTATTAGAAGAATATTTAAAACACTTATTATAAATCTAATATTTTTCCACATTGGTCCATATTTAAAAGTTCAATATGTGGGTGCATGGGTGGCTCAGTCAGTTGAGCATCTGAGTCTTGCTTTTTGCTTAGATCATGATCTCAGGGTCATGAGACCGAGCCTCACGTCAATCCCCGCATCAGGCTTTGCGCACAGTGCAAAGTCTGCTTGTCCCTCTCTCTCTGTTCCTTTCCCAGTGCATGCTCTCTCTCTCTCTCTCAAATAAATAAATACATAAATAAATAAAAATCTTTTTAAAAAATTCAATATGAAAGGCTTAAAAATGTAGGCTTCTTATTTCTATAAGAAAAAAAAGTACAAGCACACACACAATAAAACAGCAACCATTAGTCATTTGATAGTAGTAGCATATTTCCTAAGAATTATTGAATTCTAACTTCAAATATCAACTTCATTATAGCCTTTTGTATTTGATACCACCCCCACCATCATACTAAGATGTGTTGGTGAAGTCATAACAACACTGAAACAGCAGGGACATGACATCAGTACTGTTTGGAGTAAGATTAAGGAATAGCTCATGTAAATGGACAGTACTTGGGCTGTCATTTCTTCAAACATGCTGTAGCCAAGCCACTGAGCCACCACACTCCTCAGATACTCTGAATGTGCTCGGGAGTCTGTGTGTTGCCAGTTACACCTACTAACTGCCAGGGGAGAAAAGGCTCAATCTCTTTCAAAGTACAGCTTTTTGGCAATTTGGAGCCATGGCAGTGAAACTCGTTTATGCTGGTCCCATGTGGCTCTGTGTCTGGTATAGATTGTTCAAATCTCTTGGTCCCACCAGAAAACCTATGAGCTTGATGCTAAGTTGTCTCCTGTGTATCATTTTGGCTCATAGCGTTTTGTTCAACCTGTCATCCTTCTCTTTCTGTCCTTAGAGAAATATATGAAAAGGCCCTCTTGAAGGACATACACAATCCCTAAATACCCAAGCAACATCAAAAGCTCGCCATAAAAAGCATTATCCTTTATCCATATACCTCCACTCTAACTAGAGTGAAAAGATGAGCAATAAACCATAGCTGGCAGCTCATGAGTTTCTGTTTGGTCAAAACTATAAAGGAAGAAAACTTTGGAGCTAAAATTATCTTCCTTTTCTTCTCCTACCATGTACTGCTCTTCCATATATGTCTCATCTGTCTCAAGCCCAAAGTCCTGTCCCTAAAGGGACACATGTCTTCGTCTGCACAGCTAATATTCTCTGGGGTATGAAAACAGAACTTACTCTCACTTTATGGAAATGGTATTCACATTTCTCCAACATGTGTGTTTCCAAGTTTGACTAGATTTGTGTGTGGATTTTCCAAATAGAAATAGACTAGAGTGTACTGAAAAATGTTTAATTTTGCTGGCAGATGATGAATAAGATTTTCTGGTATCTTTAATAAACTGGATCTCAGAGATATTTTTGTTTTAAATGTGACCAAGGAGTCACATCCCACACAATTTTATCCCAGAATTTAAAAAGTTAAAAAAAATGCTTTTTTGGAAAATTCGGAGTTTGAACATCTTTAGGGTAAACATTATGAATATAGCCAAATTTATTCAAAATGATAGATACACATTATGCATAAAACATATGTAAGATGTTTAGAGCTCAGAATTAAAAAACAGACATATGTGCTTATTTAGTAATATACTTAATGAATTAATAAAGCCAATACAATGGTGGGCTTTTCAGCTTCTAATTTTATATATTTTACATTCATCCTCCCCAATTTTACTATTATCTCCCTGAGACAATAAAGCTCTTTAGGATTTTAGTTGTCATCATTTCAAGAACATGCAGGCATCTATTCCAAAGCTATTATTAAAATTGCTGAAGATGTCCTCTAGCATCCTCTTGCAGATTCAAAGATTCATTTCCTTTTCCTGTAGACACTTGTTCCTTATTTGGAAGCACTTAATAAAAAAACAAAGCAGGAAGCAGCAAACACAGGCCTCCTTTGAAATGGCTGAGCAGTATTAAATCTGGTGGCAAAAAAATAAAATTATGCTGGTGATGAGACATCACTTACATATATACTCAGGAAGTAGAGAAGAGCCATCCACTCTGGGACTTTATAACAAGGCACATATTAACGAGTCATTCCATCCAAAAGGAAGGGTTAACCTCACTTAGCAAACAGTAGGCAATAGGGAGTTGCAGTGCCAGGAATGCCACTCATGATTCCACATGACATTTGGATATCTTCATGGTGGCTTGGGCAGTGAGGTGAGTCTCTCAAACATTGTAGCAGCAAGGACCAGTGGGTTCTTTCTGAGTCTTACAGCCACTGTCTAGGTCAGGCCTAGAAGAATCAATGAAACAAGATGGGATTGGGAGGGAGACAAACCATAAGTGACTCTTAATCTCACAAAACAAACTGAGGGTTGCTGGGGGTAGGTGGGTAGGGAGAGGGTGGTAGGGTTATGGACATTGGGGAGGGTATGTGCTATGATGAGTGCTGTGAAGTGTGTAAACCTGGCAATTCACAGACCTGTACCCCTGGGGATAAAAATATATGTTTATAAAAAATAAAAAATTAAAAAAAAAAGACCTAATGATTGGCTCTTTTGGGGGTGATAAAAGGAGATAATGGGAGGTGGTTTCTTAAGGCAGTTGCTTGTTTCTAGAAAGGAAAGTCTTAAAAGTCTAAGATTTTCCTACCCCTTCCCTATGAGGTGCTGCAGTACTGGTCCCTGACCCTGACAAGACTAATAACAGCTATAGTATCACACCTTATAATCTAGAATGAAATGCACATTCTAAACGGAATCAATTGATCCTAGCCCTCTAGTAGCAGTAAAATAACTCTGAGCATCTTGGAGAAAGCTTTTGATAAATTCAACATGGTATCATTGAATGTCCGTGACTTAGTTTTCCTTTTCATTGGATTTAGGCTTTCCTCATTTGTTTCTGCTAACAGGGCTGGAACCTTTTAGGATAATGAGATAGGAGAAGCGAATTTTCTGAGCTGCTCCAGAAAATTCTATTTTTTGCCCAGCAACTCTGGGGTATTCCCACCATGGTTCATATTTCACGGGGAAAAATACTGACTGGACTTCCAAAATGCTGCTTTGGTCCTGGCCATATTCACAGGCCCCCAACTGTCCCTTCTAAAATGTGTCTCTCTAATAAGCAGGTTTGCTGTGAAGGAAACACCAAGTGTGGCAGAAATTGTCTTCCTATTGGGAGAACAGTGGGAGAGCAGGTGCTTGAATGTGGGAATGTCAGAGCTCAGAGTGAAGGCAATTATTCTCCCCCATGTAGCTCAGCATGGAGAAGAAATGAGTAAGGAAAAGGCAGGCAGCTGTGCTCTGTCCTGAGTGTCATGGACAGTTGCAGTGAAAGGGTGTCCCATACACCTGGGCACATGCAAACTGTGCTGGCCCCGGCAGGCCTCAGAGGCCAGTGCCCAGGATTCTGAGCTGCACTGCAGAGGTAGGCCTGTGCCAGGAAGGAACTGGAAGGCTATTGATCACTCTGGACTCCTTGTAGGAGCTGGGGGTGACACCAGGAAGATGATGTTTAGACATCTTCCCTAGCAGGGACATTTTTCAAAATCAAAACTGACTCAGAAGAGTATTATACCTGCCCCCACCCCCACACCTTGATATTCTCTTACCCGGGCTCAGTTTTTATCCAAACCAAGTGAAAAAAAATCACTGGTGGTCTGATGCACTTCCTATTAGCTAAGCCTGAAAGATGGGGCCCAAAACAGCTCATTTAGTGAGAATGGGAAGGGTTTTAATAGAATGACCTTCACCCAGGTTTCCTTCAGGGAGGGGCAGGCTATTAATCCAGGCTGCCCAGGAGCATGCACTGTCCAACCCAAGGGGACTTTCATGATCAGCAGAGTTCAAGTCCCTCTGGGAGTATTCCTGCATGAGAACTCTGCATTTTCCTTTGCCCTCTGCACTGTGCAGCATAGGAGGGGTTAAAAGATTCTAACAGAAGCCTGAGAGGAGGAGCACTCTATTGGCCAGAGGAAATGGGGATTTTTTTTTTAATGCAGGCACCTCCCCTTTCTGTGTGGCTAAGCAATCCTATGCTGGATTTTAGGTTTCCAAACTCATTTGTTTCAAAGGCAATGGTGAGAATGCCACTGGGGCTTACAGGGTTCAACTCCAAACTGTTAGTGACGGAGGGAGCTGAGCGCTGCCCCGCACAAAGCCTGGAGTAACCGGTTTAGCACACATATACTTTTCTCATATATGCAGAAGTCCAATAGAGATGTTGATGTCTGAAGGGAGGCTTTACTTCCCATGGTCATTCAGGAACCCAGGTTCCTTCTACCTTGTGGCTTTTCTACTTCTAGGGCCTCAGAGTCTTCCTTAGTCACTGACAGGTGGGGAACAAAGCAAGGGGAAGACATATCTACTTCTTATCCACTGAGACCAAAAGGGGCATGCATTACCTCCGACCGTATTCCACGCATGGAAATTAGTTGCATAGCCACACCTAGATGCCAGGCAACCAAGACACTCAGCTCCTGGCTGGGCGGCCACTTCCCACCAGACTATGGCTGTAGTAGTCAGCTGGCTCCTGGCTCGCTCACGGTCCTCTGACCCCCTCCCAGAACAGCCTGCTGCTCCTCCCACTCACATTCAGGATGAGCAGTCTGAAATGCTGCTTTATTTTGCTCCACCACAGGCTCTCTGTTCGCAGACGTCCCTCAGGTAGCATTCTGCAAAGGTGGAGTGTGGAGGTGGGGAGATGCCTGGTAGGAAGGCCCACCTGGCTGCTGGGACACAAGCTGATGGTGAGAGGACACAAGACCACAGTTAGTGGTCACCTGTGTGAGAGGCGTGGCCTGACAACCTGAGGGATGCGACTGTCAGCTGGGAGGCAGCCCAAGAGGGGCTGGTGAGCAGAGCTCTGTTCAGAGTCATTGCTCTGAGTGAGACTACCAAAAGTTTCTGGGTTTTTTGCACCAAATTTTGAGAAGGTAAACATTTTAAAAGAAAACCGTAGCGGGGCACTTAGGTGGATCAGTTGGTTAAGCATCTGCCTTTGGCTCGGGTCATGATCCCAGGGTCCTGGAGTCGAGCCCTGTGGGTTCCCTGCTCAGTGGGGAGCCTGCTTCTCCCTCTCCTCCCAGTTTGTGCTCTCTCTCCCTATCTCTATCGTTCTCTCAAATAAATCAATAAAATCTTAAAAGAAAGAAAGAAAGAAAGAAAACTCTAGTAATTTGGATTTCAGTGGTGCTAGCCCAGTTCCTTCTGATCCATTTTAACTCTTTGGTAAGTTTATCTTTTCTCTTTTCTTTCTTGGAAATTTTATCCAGAGTATTTACATTACCAGGGCATTTTAAAATTGTCTCAAAATCTTTTCACATCTATTCTCTCCTTGCTTCTCAAAAAAAGTCTTGAGGGCTAGGAAGTGCACAGAGAGCTAAAATGACACAGGGTGTCCAATATCACATTGCCAGCTCAGAATGGCACTATCACCCAAACATCCCAAATGTCCCTAATGTTCCCAGAGGCCCCGAATGCTCTCTCAGGATCTAAATTTAACAAGACTGGCCTACCATTCTCATCTCTTTTATAGTCCATCTCACCCAAAGAATTCCTATCCAAAAGATCTGGACACCAAGCAAAGGGGCATCCATCCTCTTCCCCACAAGAACTTCGCTAACAGTGGGTCACAAAAGTTTTCTTCAAACCAGGGTGATTAGAAATACTGACAGCTAACCTTGACATCCTTATCAGTAGAAAGGGCTTTCACAAATCACCATACTCATGTTCCTCAGCTCCAGATCCTTGTAAGTCGAGACACCTCAGTGTCTCATAACAGATCAGGGCACCGAGCACCTGCCACAGAGTACTAAGCCCATTAATGGAAAGGAATTACTACTACTCTCTCTTCAAAAACTGAAGTCCCGCTGCATGCTTTTCCTAGGGGAAGTGAAGACTTTCTGCTTCTAGTATGCTCCCCCATGGCCTCTGTTGTTCTGCTTCTCTAGACTCAAGTGTGTCTCTAGACTCAAGGCAGAGCACTCATGGAAACTAACCTATGTTCAAATTCCCGTCTAGGCCACGTTTTTAACTTTCCCTTCCGCAGTTTCTCATCTGTAAAATGGGGATGATAACCTGTCTTACAGGGTTGTTGCAAGGATTAAATGTGTTGATAATAGAAAGCACTTTCAACGATGCCTGGCCCAAATTTAGTTCCAGATAAGCATTCACTGTTTTGGGATGCATGCTGTTTGCCGGGTCTGCTTTACCTGCCCTAGCCAATCCAAGGTACACACATATGGCCTCCCTAATTACCACTGATTTGAGGTTGGGCTCTTTGGTTTGTTGCCACACTATGGCAATAATTACTAGGCCCCTGTAGGTATTGTTGACTCTGTTTAACATCCCTGAGAAGTAGATTTTATTGTTTTCCCCCATTTTATAAAAGAGGTAACAGAGGTTTACTAATGTGCTAAAATGATACCAGGAGTGAACAGCTGAAGTTTTTCTCTTCTACCAGGCCATGTTTGCCTTACTCCCAGAGACCTCGCAGTTTCTGAACATCTCTAACAACCTCGGACAACCACTTAGCTGAACTGACTGGTCCACCTGCTTTCAAGATTCCCATTGCTTACTTGGTGTCTGGTTTTGCATGTGACAAGGCAGAAAATTAAGTTTTAAAATTATTAAAACAGATGTATGCATTATCTCTTCTCTGGACCATATAGAGAAAAAGTGGTTTTTGGAAGAAGACAGTTTAAACTCTGGCTCTGTCAGTCATTGACTGTGATTGAGATTTGGCTCAAGTCTCTTGCATTCTTTATATCACAGATCCTGTATCTTTATGTGGCTCCTGGAATAGTGAGTGTTTCCTCATCTGTACACTGGGAATAATAACGTGTGCCTCCTTGTAGGGCTTAAGTGAGATACTGTAGAGAAAGAGCTTAGTTAGCAAACAGTAAATGCTGAAAATAGCAGTGATTATTATTATTATTTTAATTATTACCATAAGCTTAGAAGAATGATCTTTGAGGTAGAGGAACAAATAGCTAAGCAAATAATAATACAGGAGTGTCTAAAAGAAAATGTTCTATGCCTTCCTGTCTATAAATGTATCCTATACTTGCACAAGTATGAAAGATGCATACATAAGGAATTTTATTGTTACATTGTGCGGAAATGCAGAACACAAGCTGTCTTTGACTTTGGCTAATTGATCATGGTGTCTCTAGTGCTGAATTAGATGAGCAGTCTACTTAATTTGTATGAGGAAGCATCCTGGGCCTGATGAGCAGAAGCTGGATGAAATCACCGTGGTAAGTTTCAGCCCCACCAAGCCCTGTATCTGAACCTTGCAGACCTGTAGCCCTGGAACGAAGTAGAATTTGAATCCCCTAGACGAAGGAGCTTGCAGGACTGCCAAGAATGTATCCTGTAAGTCCTTCTTCTGGACTCCTCTGTGATAAAAATCAGTGGAAAACCAGAGGCAGGACTGTGACAGGCCCAGACTCCCTAGGCATGAAGATCTAGGTTACGCCACCAGACAAGGACACCTCTAGCCAAGATGCTTACCAAAGGCAAAGAAACATGAAAAGGGTCATAGGAGAAGGCAGTTCTAAATACCAAGTGTAGCCCTGAGACAAGTTACAGAAACAAAGACTATAATGGTTGTGAGCATTTCTTTCGTAGTTTAGTCCTAATGTATTTGCCAATTCTGTCTTCCCCTTTGGATTTCTCAAACATAACATGTGTTTGTTTCATTACAAGGGGAAAAAATGAGACTGTGTGAGGTGATGGATGTTGACTGACCTGTGGGGATCATTTTGCAGTATTTCCACATATTAAGTCACCATGTTGTATTCCTTAAACTAGAATAATGGTATGTATGTCAATTGTATCTCAGTGAGACTGGAAGAATTTGTGTTAACAGTAGTTAACCTTATAGCTCAGAATACAAATTTATAGGCTATCAAAATGGGAATTTGACTCAGAAGAAGAACCTCAGCCAAATTATGAATAAAATGACTTTCTTTTCCCTTTGTGGAGAGGGTTGGTGTGTTTTAATTACAGGCGGGATAGTTGCATTATGTTAGGTATAAACAGGATTTTGCTGTTGTCTTTATTTGGAAGTTATACGAGGTGAAGGAAGTGTGTCTAGAAGCCAGTTGACAAGGCGGCTTTGTATTTTGTCAACTTTGCTAAGATGGAACTGCTTCCCAGATTTCTCTTTCCTGTAATATTTTGGATTAGGCTTGGTCACAAGAGATATTTCCATAAGATTTAGGAGGTGAATTTAAGCAGCAGCCTTTTTCCTGCTCTGAAAGTGGCTGCAGGACACCAGGACAGCCCATGCACCTTGGTGCTAATCTGCTGGGCCACAGCCGGGCCTGCAGCTCCTCCCTCCCAGCAGACTCCACCTCCCCTCTCTGGGCCAGGTATGAGTTCAGGGGCTGAAGGTGACAGTTCCGGCGGGTCACCCAACTCATGATGATGAGAGTCCTGAGAACCAGATACGGTTCCATCCTGCCCTCATTTTCTCTTCCTTCATGTCCAGTTTTTTCTCCCCTGCTGCTCTCACAGCTGGCCTGCACTGACTTCAGCCCAGTGCCAGGTGCAACACCCTTGCAGGGACTTCTTCACCACCTCCCGTAATTGTGTGCAATCTAATCCCTGTTAAAATTCCCACATTTTATATCACTCAGAGAGGTTTTGCTTCTGTGATCAAACTCTGACTGATACACTATTTTTTGGCTTTTTAGTTAAAATTTGATGATTTGAGTATATAGCTATTCAGGAGAGAAGGCTTTATCATGCTGCTCCCATACTTCCTGTGCCACAGTGAGCTGAAGGTGAGTAGCACCTGTTCCCCAAAATGATGCATGCACTGTCCAATTTGCTGCAGTCCGCAGCTGGTCCTTTTCACTCATTTGTATCTGATGTGTGTTCCCAAAAGCATTTGGGTTTGTGACTCCTAGACTGGAGGAATTCTTGAAAGCTCTGGTCTTGTTAGTGTTCATGGCATATGAAGACTTTATTATTGCCTGACATAGACCAATCAACATTCCAGGTTGGCTGAGTGGCCTGTAACAAAATTCTAGTACCTCATCAAGAAAAGTATTTATTCTTGGAATGCCTAGGTAGCTTAGTCAATTGGGTGTCTGACACTTGGTTTCAGCTCAGGTCATAATCTCAGGGTCATGAAATCGAAAGACATGTCAGGCTTCATGCTGAGCATGGGGTTTGCTTGAGATTCTCTATCCCTTTCCCTCTGCCCCTGCAGATTGTGCTCTCTCTCTCTCTCTTTCTCTTTCTCTCCCTAAAACAAATAAATCTTTAAAAAATGATTATTTAGGGGCACCTGAGTGGCTCAGTGGGTAAAGCCTCTGCCTTTGGCTTAGGTCATGATCTCAGGGTCCTGGGATCGAGCCCTGTGTTGGGCTCTTTGCTCAGAAGGGAGCCAGCTTCCCCCTCCTTGACTCTGCCTACCTCTCTGCCTACTTGTGATCTCTATCAAATAAATAAATAAACTCTTTAAAAAATATTCTTTATTCAAATTATTATTCCATCCTTGGTAAGCAAAGAATAATACCTATCCTTCCTTCACTATGAACAAGCTCAGGGATTTCCTCCAGACAGAGAACAGAAGTCAATAAAACAACATGATGGGAATTATGCTTTTCACAAGCTTTGGAGTTAGAAGGGTTTTGAGACAGTACCCCCATTGGCCAGTTTCAAACTTTGCTCTGGTGTCATCTGACTTCCTCTGAGACTCATCTAGGCTCAGAGATAGGGCTGTTGGTCTCAGTAGCAAGTGAGGCCCTCTACTCTGTTCAACCAGTGTAGCCTTACATTCCTGTTTCACATTGGGTTTCTGCTGAACTTTCTTTCTGTAAAAAAAGGACCTTGTGTAACCCTCTCATTTCACAGATGAAGAAATGAAGGCACCAAGGGTCCCAGAGTTAACAACTAGCCACTGAGTGAGGAGATATGAGACAATCTGAGGACACCAGACTTCCACCCAAGAATTGAGCCATGCACCCGCTGTCTCAAGAGGCAATTGGATTGGTTGCTCCAAGACAACTCAGATTAGACCTCAAGAGCAGAGGGAGATAGGCAGATAAGCTTCATGACCTACCCAGAAGAGGGGAAACCTAGAAAGCGGCTGATTCCCTCCCAGCTGTGCAGGGGAGACTTCCAACCCTTATTATTAGGCTTTTGAGGTTTCTATACCATGACCTGAATGAATAAGAAATAAAGAAACATTCAGAAGTTATTTATTTCCCTATTTAACTGAGGCAGTTTATTTTTTTCTTAAAGAAGAGGCATCTTGTTCCTTTTAAATCCACTTAGACAAAAACTAGATGTTACTGACAGAAGACCTGCGATATGCATCTCAGGTTTTATATGGGGATTTTCATTTTGTCACATCCAGTTTAAGCCACCAGCCTAATTTAATTACAATTAATGAATCACCATTTACCCTGAGGCAAAACCAGGTTTTCTTGCTGAAGAGGTGTTCAGTGCATAGCATTCAAATTCATGACCTAGACCTCAAATTAACGGGCTGTCCATTAAGAATGGATGAGTGGCTTTGAAGACTGCATTTATCAGTTGTCAACAGTCTTCTCTTGCAGTCCCCAGTGGTCCCTTTGGAAGAGACAATCAGAATAGGAAGATACTGCAAAGGGAATGTCCAGGGCTACCTAATGCCAAATGAGGTTTCATTAAAGAACAGTTTTGCCCTTATAGGGTCCATGAAGTGGTAGTTAGCCTTGGTCTTCAAGGCTCTGTCTCAGCAGCAGGATTTTCTGTACCCAGAAAGAAATCAGCCCTCAGAGAAACTGAATCTTTTCACAAGGGATGCTTCCATCCTGCATCCAACCCCCAGGGTATGATTGTTGAGAAGAAGTTAAGGAACACTAATCCCAATTCCTTCAGAGAGGATTTGGTGAATCCCTACTATGTGCCTAAGCCTTAAGATACTTAGATAACAATCCCAAGAAGTGTAGTGTTGCATGTAAACATGAGGGACAGTGATGATCTTGGGCTGAGGTAGGAAGGGAGTTCACCTTAGAGAGGTGTAAGTCATGCCCCCTTTGCCAGGGTGGATTATTCAGCTGGTCTAACTGGCTGGTTTGGTGACCCTTTCTTCCTTCTGTTGTTCCATTGGTCATGGACACCATTCCATGAGATCAAAGGGTCATCTTAAGTAGGTGCTGTGGGAGTCACGCTTCCCTACTATCCCTCTGGTGGTACAGGATTCAGAGATTGAGATGGGCTGGCTGGGCATCAGAAGAGGTATCTCAGGAGGTATGAGATACCTGAAAGGTGAGAAGGCATTCCTGACACTGACTTCAGGATGTACAAGGGCCACCCACGGCCAGGCCCATCCACAAGCAGGACATGGCTCTGCCTGGAGGGGTGGGGTCTTCTTAGGAGCCAGCAGGAGTGATTACAGTCAACCCCCCACTCACCTGCACTCCTTCCTGCAGCATTCACTGAGTATGCTATGGCTGCGACAGCCTATAGTGGATCACCTCTGTCCTAACCTCCATCCTCAGCTGCCATACGGTTGGCCCTTTCATCTCTGTTTAGTGTTATGGTAAATCCCACAGCTGTGTGCCCTCGAGGCCCCAGCCATAGGCTCCCCAGTGGCCTTCACCATATGCCCTAATGTCTCATGACTCCTGGATCCTTGACCTATCCCCATTTCTCCCAAGAAGCTGAAAATGAAGTTGCAACTATCTTCTTCCAGTATCTACCCCTGCAGCTTTCTCCTGTAGTCACTCCCTGATTTGAACAACTTCCCTTTTTATGTTGGCAAATCACTCTGCTACCTCTCCTCTAATTCTCTGTAGAAGCCCTAATTGGCACACAAGGCTGTAGAGTGGGGATGCTGAACTGCATAGCTGGTGGGGGGGATGTATACTAACTCTGAGAAATGGAGATCATGAAGGCTAAACTCAGTCTCCTCCTTGACTACCTCCTGATACTTCTGACCAAGCTTCCCTCTCTTCTCTATTAGCCCATGGCACGTTATGAGCTATGTCTGAATGTCTAGTTCAACATTTGATACATATCCATTCACTTAGCAAGACAGAGCCTACAGGATCATAGGGAAGTAAATAACCTGGCTCTTGCCCTCAAAGTGCTGATCATCTCATTGAGGAGACATCATTGTGAACAACCACAACACCCCCACTCCACCCCCCGCCAACACACAATTAAACGGCAAGACAATGATGCAAGAGTTGTTACGGGAAATGCCACATGAGGGCTCTTGACCTTAAGTGTGGTATGTGTTGGGTAAGGCAGGGTGTCTGTGAGCTAGTCAGTCAGAGCTCACTTTATAACAGAGTGATTTAAACTTATTCAGAAAGAGGGTGAGAACTTGATGAACGCATTCCAGTTTGCCATGATACTATAGCATCATATTCTTTACTATTTAGTGTGTATCTACATTTTCTCCTTGGGCGGACTGCAAATTTTTTAGTTCAAGAACCCTGCCCATGTTCCTTTTGGATCTTGCTCCTCTCACAGTAAAAAACACCATGTCTTCTTGAAGATTATGCCAGAGACATGCACTGGATTGACTCAAATTTAGTCACACTCTGAGATCTCTATCCACATAGGAAAGAACTGAAGGTCTGAAGCCTGCTTGAGTAAAAACGGATCTTCAGGCAGCAAAGTCACCTAGACCATACCAGGAAATGCCAACTTTCCTCTCTGAGCAACTGCAGCATGGTCAGAAATTCTTTCTTGTCTGTACCCTTTTAGTAAGACCAAAGGAGTTTGTGCTAATAATTCTTATAGTACTTACAACCTTATTACTGTTTTCCCCAATGTACAATTGCCATGAAGCTTAAAATTCAGAGATTCTCACTCATATAGACACCTTCTAAATTCCTGTATCTAATCATTTTAAATTCCTTTTTTAAAAGAGGGTCCTCAAAATGGTATTAGCTTCGGTCCCCAGAAAGTTTGGATCTGCCCCTACAATTTATCATTTATTTTCTAAATGCTTTTTTTAATGGAAGCCCAACAATATAGTCCCATGAAGTAAGTTCTATATAAATTTAGACTTTACCAAGAGTCCCAGAGAGGTTAACTGACTTACTCAAGGTCACACAGCAAGTTAATAAAGATTCAACTTCTATAAATAAGTTTCAGAGCAGAGATGAGATATTCTTATAAATTATCCAAGATTAAACATTGGAGTCTTTTCATTTCCTCTTCCAGACAGTGAAAATGAGAACACAGCTCTCAGTAACATTATGTTCTTTCAAAACTACCCTCTGCCTGTAAGGTGAGAAGCCGGGGGTTGCGGTCTCAGGCTAGCAAGGCTCATGGGAGCAGACACCGAATGGAATTCTGTGGTTGTTTATTGGTGCTTAAAGTCCACCACATTCTTCACTTCAAACTACAGCAGCAATGGGATAGAAAACAGTGTTAGAAAAACTGACTTAATTTAAAGACATGTCTGGGGTATCCAAACTGTTTATAGTTTCTGAGTTTCATTTTGTTTTGCCTTTTTTTTTTTTTGCTGTAGGGAAGTCAATCATGTCTTATAGAATGGTTCTTTTATACAGGGAAGAAGTATGTGAACATCCAGTCATTTGTGAAAAGTTACTCATCAGACTTTAGTGAGCATCTACTGTGAGCCCTTCACTATGCAAGGGGCTGGCCGCAGCCAAGTCATGGGCACAGTAGATTCATGGGTATTTAGGAAACAGTACCTCTGCAAACCCTTCGGCCTCAGCTCCGCTAACCTGAGGCCCCATTAGAGAACCAGAAACAAGGATGGAAAGATTGCATCAGTCTTTTCAAGGCCATCAAATGTACATTTATGATCTTTCCTTAGAGAGAGGTTTTGGAGATACCATGACACGATCAAAAAGAGACATTGATAATACATCTTGAAATATGTGTTCTGATTACACACCACACAAACTATAGTTGACCATGGATTTATCAATTTAAAAATAAAATCCTGGGCACCTGGATGGCTTAGTCAATTGAGTATCTGCCTTTGGCTCAGGTCCTGATCCCAGAATCCTGGGATCAAGTCCCACTTCGGGCTCCCTGCTCAGTGGGGAGTCTGCTTCTCTGCCCTTCCCTGGCTCATGTGTGCTCTCCCTCCTTCTCTCACTTTCTCTCTCTCACCCTCTCTCTCTCTCACAAATAAATAAATAAACCTTAAAAATAAAAGAAAATAAAAAATAAAATCCTTCCATTGTCTTGCAAATAGCACATTTATGTATCATTGCGTTTTTTTGGTGATGGAAGTGCTAATTTGTGCAATGTAAGTGCACAAATTAAATTTGTAAATTTAAAATTTACAGTTTTACAATTTTAAAATTTACAATTTACTGTAAATTTAAGATTTACAGTAAATTGCAGTTTACCACCTTTCTGATAACCCTTTTCTGACATCTCATCATTGTAAGATCCCAGGAGCCAGGCTTCCATAGGTCTCAGAAGTCCTGCTCTTGAGGGGCCTTTTATCAGAATGCCCGACCTTGGCCTCCTTGACTTTGCATTATCAGCCCTTGAAAATCTCTCTGGTCGCCTCCCATTTCTCACTCCCTTCTGCTCATCATTTCACTACTCCAGTCTTCATGCCCTGAGCCTTATCCATGCTATTGCTGCTGCCTTTGCAGCTTCATTGGAGCTGACCCTATCTCATTGCTCACATCACAATTTAAGCATCACCTCCTCAGAGGCTTTTCCTTGATTTATTGCCATTTTAGTTACTCTATTGGGCTCTGCCAGCTTTTGTAACACTGATCACATTATACTGATCCCAGTTATATTTAAATAGTTTCTTGCAGGAAATCCATCTGTGTGGACTGGATCCATCTTACCTCCGGAAAACCTAGTGAAACTTGGCCCAACCCTTATTTCCAAGTTTGCTTTTGTTTTGTACTTTTCCCAACCTGGGGTGTGCAGTTAAGATTCTTTGTCCTGTCTACTCTCTGTCATAAATTAGATGGAAAAATGGAGACTGGCTCTTCACTGGTTTTCACCAAAAGAAAAATCCTCTAGCCCTAGAGTTATTCACACATTTAGACCCTTTTAGAGAGGCAGAGACAGGGAAGAACCAAAATATGCAAGTGTTTAATGTTTCCCTGGCCCTACATTTCATCTCAGTTCCTCTCTTCCTGACACTACAGTTAAAAGATTTTTTAAAAAATTTATTTATGAGAGAGAGAGAACGCACATGTGCACAAGTGGGAATTGGGGGGAGGAGCAGAAGAAAAGGGACAAGCAGACTCCCCCTGCTCAGGGCATCCTGACCTGTGCTGAAGGCAGACACTTAACCAACTGAGTCCCCATGCCACTAGACTTCAGATAAGTCTATTATTTCTTCTCTTTGGGGAGGCAGAAGAGATCAAAATGGTTCTACCAACTTTGAGTTATATACTCCACCTCCAGCAAGCATATCAATGAATTTCTCTTTAAAAAAAAAAAAAAAAGATTTTATTTATTTATCAGAAAGAGAGAGGGAGAGCGAGCACAGGCAGACAGAATGGCAGGCAGAGGCAGAGGGAGAAGCAGGCTCCCTGCTGAGCAAGGCACCCGATGTGGGACTCGATCCCAGGACACTGGGATCATAACCTGAGCCGAAGGCAGCTGCTTAACCAAATGAGCCACCCAGGCGTCCCTCAATGAATTTCTCTTAAAAAAATAAAAAAAAAAAATCATCCCTATCTCTAATGGGTTTCTGACACCTATAGTTATCTCCTTAGATTTCATCGTTATCTAATGGCTCTCCCACTTGAAGCTAAGCTCCTTGAGAGCAGGCCCTCTGACTATCTTGTTCACTGCTAAACCCCTAGGGCTTGAGTGACATAAAGCATAAGGACTTATTAAAATATTTGTTGAATGAATTAATAAAATCAACCCCTGAAATCAATAAGATGAAATATGAATGACAATTTGCCAGATAATATGTTAAATGCTTTATACCTATTACTTTAATTCATAATAGTTCTACGATTTGAATAGATAACTCTTGTTATCCTCATTTTATAGATGAGAATATTGAAGCCTAGGGTTTTTGTTAGTATCACACTGTTTGTGTGTCCTGGAACCAGCATTCAAACCCATGACTGTCTGATTCCACAGCCCAAGCTTTAACCACTCTGTGCTTTTGCTTCACTACCTTTTGACATAACAACAGCAACAATAGTAAAGATAATAATAATGATGGCTATGCTTATTGACTACTATGTTTTTATTACTATGTTAACCATTTGTAAAAACTTTTGTTTATGACTATCAAAACCTTGTGAAATAGGAATTATTGTTGTCTTTACAGGTGGGTAAACTGAGGCTTAGAGAGAGTCATCTAACCACTCATAAGCTGTTGAGATAATTTCAATTATAAATCAACAGAACAGTCACACAAAATCCATCTAATTTAATTATTTTTGCCATATTTCAATTATAAAGCACACAGACCTTTCTAATAATATTTAGAGAGGCAGTTTCATACTAGAAGCTTTCTCAGAGGCTAGTGTCTCACAAATGAGAAACCCTCTGTTTCTAGGAGCTTTTGTGTTACTTCCAACAATTAATTTTCATTTCCCTCTGCTGAGCAAGCCAATAATTGGTGTCTTCTCATCTGGTTGCTCTCTGGATGACAAATCACATTACTCTGAATTACCCGTCACTTTCAAACTCTCTCCAAGGACAGTGGTCAAAACAACAAATGAAACTTTGATCACCTGTGTTCCTAATCAGGAGACTGGTATTCCAAGGGCCCCTCATTCCTGGTGGCAAGGTCCATGGCTTCTGGAAGCCCCCAAAGGGGACTCAGATCAGGCAGAGACAAGCCTTGAGGTTTTGGGCTATATTAGTTTTCTGTAACAAAGTAGCACAAACTTAGTGGTTTAAAATAATAGAAGTGTGTTCTCTCCCAGAAGTCCAAAATCAAGCTGGGGGTTTTACTGGAGATGTCCTTACCTCTTTTTTTTCTGGTGATTCCAGATGTTCCTTGGCCATGACTGCATCACTCAGATCTCTGCCTCTGTCTTCACATGGACTTCTTTTCTGTCTTTTCTAAGGACACTTGTCACAGAACTTAGAGCCCACCCAGTTAGTCCAGGATGATCTAGTTTCAAGACTCATGACTTAATTACTTAGGAAAGACCCTTTTTTTAAATACAGTAGTCCCCCCGTACCTGTGGGGGAAACATTCCAAGACTCCCAGTAGATGTCTGAGATTGCAGATAATAACAAACCCTATAGGGGTGCCTGGGTGGCTCAGTGGGTTAAAGCCTCTGCCTTTGGCTCAGGTCATGATCCCAGGGTCCTGGGATCAAGCCCCACATTGGGCTCTCTGCTCAGCAGGAAGCCTGCTTCCTCCTCTCTCTGCCTGCCTCTCTGCCTACTTGTTATCTGTCAAATAAATAAAATCTTAAAAAAAAAAACAAATAAACCTCTAGATACTATGTTTTTTCTTATGCACACATACATATGAAAAATATTAATTTATAAATTAGGCACAGTAAGAGTTTAACAACACAACTAATAGTAAAATAGAACACTTATAACAATAAACCATAATAAAATTTATGGGAATGTAATTTCTCTCAAAATATCTTCCTTTATTGTATTAACCCTTCTTGTGAATATGAGATGATAAAATGCCTACATGATGAGATGAAATTAGGTGAATGGCACAGACACTGTGATGTAGCATTAGGCTACTGTTGACCTTTTGATGATATGTCAGAAGGTGGATCATCAGCTTCGGGAACTCAGTTGACCGAGGGTAAGAGTAACTTAAACTGTGAATAAGGGGGTTACTATAAGATCACATTCACAGGTACCGGGGTAAGCACTTGGTCAGATCTCCTTTGGGGAACACCATTCAACCCACTTCAGGGTCCATGTAGTTATCTCTCTCTAGCTCCAAATTTTAGCATGAGGATGGCAAGAGGTTGAGGGATATCACAGATAACCAGGTTTTATTTTTTATTTTTTAAAAGATTTTGTTTATTTATTTGACAGAGATCACAAGTAGGCAGAAAGGCAGGCAGAAAGAGAGAGGAAGCAGGCTTCCTGCTGAGCAGAGAGCCTGATACAGGGCTCGATCCCAGAACCCTGGGATCACGACCTGAGCCGAAGGCAGAGGCTTTAACCCACTGAGCCACCCAGGCACCCCGATAACCAGGTTTTAAATAACTTGGTTGTTACTTCCCCAGCTTTATTTTACAAAGAGTTATTGAGCATCTGCTATGCTAGACACTAGGAACTCAGAGCTAGCCTGAACTACAAGCCTACTTCTACTTTTCAAAATCTAATCAGACAGACTGACAAGGGCACAGACACTCATGGTTCAGTGTGGCATGTTTTTGTGTGCTATGAAAAGATCATATAATGTGTTCAGTGAACACATCAAGAAGAGAGGACATGTTCTATTGTTGAGGGACTTGAAGATCAGTGAGACAGAATTGTCTAAGATTCCACAAGATGGAACCAAGTCTTGAACACAGAACTTCTGGCAGTTGCTTAATTCTTCTGGAAATAAAGAATTTATCCTCTTAGAAGGAAGATCATTCTTAGTGACTTTGCTTTGGATTCTAGAAACTTTTCTGAGATCTGGCAAGCCATTGTGGAAGCTTATATAAACTTGTGTTTGTCTAATGGCCTCACTTTGTGTCTCATTAAGCTTTCTTTTCTTTCTTTTCTTTTGTTTTTTGAATCAAGAGATAGTTGATATGGAAACCCAAACTATCTTTTGGTAAGACGTTTTCAAACAACAGTGAGAAAGAAGGTCCCTGATTTGTGAACGTTTCACCAATCCAGATGGGTCAGTTTTGATATCTGAAAGAATTTTGAAAATGACCACCAAGACTTCCTTTAATTAAATATTGTTACCAGAAAAAAAATTAAAAAAAACAAAACAAAAAAATGAAGATCATAAACTATTATCAACACATTTTATGCTGCCAATTAAGTGTTCTCTAGTCCAGGCTTACTGCTGGACTTCCTCTGTTCTGAGACAAATGTCAGAGCAATTCTGTCAAGTAGTTTCTCTGGGTCACAGTTGCTTCTTTTTGAGGGCATAATCTGGTCAAAGGGTTGTTGGTGAAGTCTGCTTTGAAAAATGCATGAGTTTGTTTAGCAATTCCAAATGGAGTTATTACTGAGACCAGTTTATGTTCTAAACTGTACCTTTTTTCTGTCAAAAGTTATTGTAGCTATTTTTCAGATCCCACAGATAATGTCACAGAGGGAAGAGCATTTGCGTTTTGTTGTTCCAATGCAAAAGAGAACATTAAAAATGGGTGAAATATTACAGAAAGGAAAAGGGATAGGTGAACAGATAGGTGAACATGAAAGGTGTCCCAGTTGAATAGAAATCATCAAAAGCCCACTGAGGATATGACAAGAGTTTGGGCAGCATAAGCTCACCTGCAGTTGTAGAGCCTTTGAATAAATGCGGACTTTTCTTTATATCCTGGATTTCTCCTATCTAGTCCTCATGTCTGGTGTAGTCCAAATAGCTTCTCGAGCACAGTATCCTGTTCTGTTCAGTGGAGATGAAGGTCAAGTGTTCACATTCCAACAGCCAGCCGGGGAAGGGGCAGTGTGTTGATCTTGGCAGGAGTGGTTGTTCTGAAGCCCTCAAGCACGTCGGGTCCTCTGCAGCTCATCTGTCCCATACGCCAGCATCACTCCAGGGACCAGTCCTCTCTGGGCCCCACCAGCTTTACACAAGTGTGACCTTGGGGCATAGTGCCTCAGGTTTGTTTCTTGCCCTAGGTCTGTTGCCTTATGGGTCACCACAGAAACCCATTCATTTGACTTTACATATGCAACCTAGAAGTGAGAGGTAGGTAACACCCAAGAGAAAAGCTTTGATAAATGGGAATTAGAGCTAATTCCCTTCTTGCTCTACATGAAGAAGTCCGTATGTGGTGGCCATGCACTAACACAAACTTGGATTCAAATCCCTCCTTCCCTGCTTCCTTCTCTATCTTTCCTTACTACTCCATGGGTTCATATACCAGTAATGTACATGCAGTGTGAATGGTTTCACTAGGGGATTATTTTAATACCTTCTTATCTGGCGATGAGGCCAATCTAAGTCTATTCTTAATATTGTCATAGCTTTTTGCTTGCTTGTGCCTAGAGATTTTGGCTGCACTTTCTTTCAGTGGTATGTTTCCAATTCTTGGCTCCTCACTTGGGTTTGAGTCTAACACCTCCATGAGAATTTCTAAGAAGTGTCCTCTAATTCGGGAGTAAGTTTTTTTGGGAGACTGGAGAATCTTCTCAGTTTGGTCTAGGAAGACAGTGAGGATCTCTTCCAAGGCTTGCTCTTGATAAAAATGTGTAATATAAGTGAAGCTCTCTGTGCATGCATATATCATTCATTTATTAGATGTGCCAAACTCTGAGTTAGATTCTGAAACTACTAGATCTTCTTGGTTTCAGGATGAATTTAGTCTAGAATACTGTTACCTAAGGTGCGTTCTTCACAACCTAGTTTCACAGGGGTTTCTCCCTTTCTCTCTCTCTTTTTGAGTAGGCTCCATGCCATACATGGGACTCGAACTCATGATCCTGAGATCAAGAGTCAATGACCAGGTGCCCCTAGTCTCGTAAGGGTTTCTTAATAAAAAATGGGAGTCAATGAGGCTAATAATACATTATATGTTTATAAAATTTTTTTTAACTTTTTAAAAATAATAAATAAAAATTTTTAAAAATGGGAGTGAAGTGCCACATACTAATTTTCCTTCTTAAAAATTCTCATTGTGCCGGGCGCGGTGGCGCGCGCCTGTAGTCCCAGCTACTCGGGAGGCTGAGGCAGGAGGATCGCTTGAGCCCAGGAGTTCTGGGCTGTAGTGCGCTATGCCTATCGGGTGTCCGCACTAAGTTCGGCATCAATATGGTGACCTCCCGGGAGCCGGGGGACCACCAGGTTGCCTAAGGAGGGGTGAACCGGCCCAGGTCGGAAACGGAGCAGGTCAAAAATTCTCATTGTACTTTAGCCTTAAAGATTCCAAAGAGGCTGGCCTATAGAAATGTTTATCTTTGTTAACTTTTTTTTTAATAGCTTGTATTAAAAGCCTTCAGACTGAAGTTCTGGGAAGCATTAAGTACACTGGTACAGTGATTCTCCTTTGACACCTCTGGTAATGGAAGTGTAATGGAAACCACATGAGCCAGAGCCAAACTGTGTTTGCTGTGTGAGCCCACAGAAGTTGTTTAATCTCTCTGAGCTTAATTTTATGATCTGCAAAATAAAACACAAGACCCTGTAGAAATGTGTATAGGTAACAGTGCCTGGCATATTACAATAATTGTGAATGTTTTCAGATTTCCTGAAGTATCTTAAAACACACTGGGTTAAATCAAGCATATACAAGCTTATTTAGCCAGCTTCTGTGTCTCACCCCCTTCTCACCTTTTCCTCCTTCTCAATGGGGTCAGTTTTTGATACACAATTTCAGGAGGACAGCAGCCCTTAACAGTGGGTATCTATTGTTTTGTATAGTCTGGCATACTATCTAGAAATAATGACGCTCATGCCAGGCAATAGGTGTAAACCAAAATTGCTTCATGGAAACCAAATGTCCACAGCTCACCAGGACTTCAGTTTTAAGAGTTTCCTTGGGTCTGATTATATTCCTGACCTTTCCAGGTTGGATCTCTTTATATACAAAGGGCATTTTCCATTTTTTAAAAAAAGCAGCCTGCTTCCCTGGATAACTGTCATATTCAAGCCAGTTTATACAAAGAAGTCCATTCTCAAGATCCAGGACTAATGGGCAGGTGGCCTTGCATATATCTTAATTCCTCTTTCTCCTTCCGAGCACGTTGGCAGAATTCTGGGAATGGTTCCTCTAGTATGCCCCACCTGTTCCAGCTTTAAACAACTCAGTTCCTACTGCTGGTTATAGCAGGTGCTTCTCCAGTAGGACAAGGCTCGGACCTGGTCATTTTGTAAGATTTCTTCCATTAACTTGGGTTGGTGTATCTCATCCATGTATCATTTTCTGTCTTAACTACCAAGTCATCAGAAGAGTATAAAAAGGGCGCCTGGGTGGCTCAGTGGGTTAAGCCGCTGCCTTCGGCTCAGGTCATGATCTCAGGGTCCTGGGATCGAGGCCCGCATCGGGCTCTCTGCTCAGCGGGGAGCCTGCTTCCTCCTCTCTCTCTCTCTGCCTCACTCTCTGCCTGCTTGTGATCTCTCTCTGTCAAATAAATAAATAAAATCTTTAAAAAAAAAAAAAAAAAAAAAGAAGAGTATAAAAAGTCCATAGATCTAATTAATTCTGCCTTTGTAAGCCAGTGATTGCATGCTTTCAAGTGAGTATTTGCAAACACTAGAGCTCTCTTTGACTTGAATCTCTGTGCCAGAGCCTCTTGTGGCCATAATCCCTCTAGGCTTATGCCAGTTACTGCTTCAAAGGGCCAATCATCTTGGATGGTTCCACAGTAAAGACTTAAAGTTTGTCTACAAGGCCAGACTGAAAGAGCTCTTTTCCAGCTGACTTGGTTTTATCAGCCACAATAACAGCCAGTCAATGAGCTATCTATGGACTCATGCGTGGTTGATCCAATTCAGTTGTTAAGGTGCCTGAAATAGCATCAATCCCATTGATTGCTTTACCATTAATGACAATCAGCCCTTATGATGACCAAAAAAACCCTTATTTGATTGGGAAATTATCAATAGAGTCATGAGCATGACATGTAGATATGGGCCAGGTGGATCCCAGGGGATGTTTTTTTCCCTTAATTCCAAAAGATGAGTCTTCCTAATTGTGATTATAATCAGAAAATGGTACTGTGTATAAAGGGGAGAGAGCGAGATGAAGGGTGTCAGCCACTTTAAGATAAACAATCCTTTCCTCGGTGAGCATGTGTAAGGTTTTTCCTTTGATTAGTGATCATAACCAAAAAGGCCCTATTTTTTTTAATCCTCATAATTGCCATGAATTTATGGTAGTCATTTCATTCCTCACAGAGACCCACTTGTTTTCTCAGATCCAGATATGCTGGCAATGGCATCTGAAATAGTCCATAATTTATTTATTTATTTATTTATTTATTTATTTCCTTACAGCTTTATCTTTTTTTTTTAATTTTTTATTTTTCATAAACATATATTTTTATCCCCAGGGGTACAGGTCTGTGAATCGCCAGATTTACACATAAGTGACTCTTAATCTCACAAAACAAACTGAGGGTTGCTGGGGGGAGGGGGGTTCGCAGAAGGGGGTGGGGTTATGGACATTGGGGAGGGTATGTGCTTTGGTGAGTGCTGTGAAATAGTCCATAATTTTAACACCTATCTTGAATTGGAGACAAATGAGCTGATTCAATGCAGAATGATTTCCTGTGATCTTTTTTACTTTCCATTTTTCTTCAAATGGAAGGAAACATGTATGTGTATGGAAACATGTATGTGGAAATATATGTGTGTGTGTGTGTGTGTGTGTGTGTATGTATATATATCTTTCATCTTTCTGATTTGTGTTCTATTGTTTCTTGTTTTAATACAAATGAGCAAGTCTTTTTCACTACCCGTTCAGAGGGGAAAAAAAGTGTTTTACACCAAACGTTCCCAAATTTACTTCATACTAATTGTAGAAGTAGGTAGGAACTAAATTACACATTTTTTTAAGAATGAGAGTTTTCAAAACCTGAAATTACATTGAAACATTAAGCTTATAAAAAATATAGGTGCAAGTATCCAAAAAGTCATTTCGTATGGGAAAAGACAACTTTTATAGAATAATATTGCAAAATTAAGTACAGAAACATGAGAATGAAAACATGCAAAGTAAAAACATTTAAAAGCATTGATGCAAATCCATAAACTATTTCTTCTCTTGGAAAACAGAAACGAATGTGTTACATCAGTAATGTATATATCTTCGGACAAGAATATGATTTTCTAGTTTGGGTTTTTTGGTTGTAGAGAAGTAAGAGCTATTATGCAAGGTGGAGAAATAAAAGCTAAAGAGCCAAACTAAATTTGTAGTTTGTTTCTCCCATTAAAAGGACAAGTCACTGATACATCCAAATTCAGACCTCACCTCTCCCATTTCTGGTGTACTCTGCATTTTACTTTGAGTCTTAGCAAGGACAAGTCTTTTCCATATTAAGTTTTGACTTCTGTTTAACTGGCAGAGATGCAAGACTTGATTCCACAAATGGCTGTTCAAGTCTGCTTCACCTTTTGGCTAGCATAAAATCTTAAAAAAATGACTGTTCTATTTTCTAAGACTAGATTATATACCATAGTGTCAACTATACTCAATGAAACAGAATAGCAACTGTGATGTCATGCACATGATCTGCTAGATCTCTGTGATTTATATTATGTAACCAAATTACCTTCCACTTCTTAATGAACCTACTGCATTAAACTTGACCACAGTAATCAACTTCCTATACTTAAAGAAAAGCTAACCTCTTATTTCACTGTAGGAGTGATAAATGCTGGTGCTGTCATTAGATATTGGTTTTATGGGGAGTTGCTATTTTATTTGATCAAATAACCAAATTTTCTTTTGAAAATTCAAATTATATTTAAGTGGCAACTAATATTTATGGTCTTCAGAATGTTTACCTTTTAAGAAGAAGAAGTGCTTCATTGTGTTCTGTAAATGAGAAGAAGAGTAGGCTCTGGAAACTATGCTATTTAAATATCATTTAGGCTGTGGGGGTGAATGGTCCTCATTCAAAACAAGCTCAGAGAGGCTGGATTCAAGGGGGTTGAGCCCTTATTTCAGAAGCCATGCTTTGGCTCTAGCTAAAGCCAACATTCCAAGTCCTCTATTTTCTTTCCATTCAGCTCTAACTTTCTTACTCACTGGCTGTATGGCCCTGGAGTGGGAGGAGTTTATTTCCTCTAGAACTTAGTTTTCCCACCTGGAAAATGAAGATTCCAGGTTTGCTGAGTGTTTCACAAGCATTTATTCTGATGGCATATGCTTACATGATGCTATTCATGCAAATACTCATGCAATTTGTCAATTACCCTATGGTGGTGAATCCTAGCAGTCACATGTCATCCGTGGAGAAGAGAAGGTACTAGCTGAAACAACTACTTTACCCCCATTGAATAAGCCTTTCACTGTGCAAATGACTGAGAATTAAGTCCCTTTAGGGATAAGTTGGAGTGATCTCTAATTTAAATATAATTTTAAAGTACTTTAGTACTGTATTTTACTTACCAAGTTAACTTCTTACATTCCTCCCAACTGTTTAGAAGACATAAGTGTTTTGTGAGGCTGTGATAAGGAAATGCAGAATCTCAGAAATGAGAATGAACAGAATGCGGTTATATCAAGTGATAGAGCTCACAAGCTATACCAAGAAGAAGCCAGATGCAAAAGAATAAATATGTCATGATTCCATTTATATATAGTTGAAAACAGGTGAAATTAACAGACTGGGGAAGAAATTTGACTGATAGTTACATTCGTTGGGAGGAATCAGACTGGAGGGGCTTCTGGTAAAGTTCTGCTTCTTCATCTGGTCAGGGGTGTTCAATTTGTGAAGATTCATCGTACTTGATGCTTTAATATTTAAACACTTTTCTGTATGGATGTGTTTACTTATAAATAAAAGATATGCTGGGCTAGCTGCCCTCAAAGGGAAAGATAGACAGTACAGAATAATGTCAATATTATTTGTTGAGTGTTAACCGTGTGCCAGGCACTGGTAAAGGTTTACGGATACATTATCCCACGAAATTCTCACAGCGCTATTAGAATACTATTATTATCCCCCTTTACCGATGAAAAGACCACAGAACAGACCAATTAAATTTGTCCAAGGTCCATGCACGTAGTAAGCCGTGGAGACACGTCACAGAGTGCAGACTTTTTCTTGCAGAGTGCACGCTCTGAACCACCGACTTCAGTAAATGATGCCCTCTGTCATGGACCCAGGTGTGCCTGGGGGAAAATCCTTTACTGTTTCCTCCACTGCCTCTTTTGTAGCTCCCACACTCTAGTTCCATTTCAGTTCACTAATGGATTCAACTGTCTCTCCACTTCCCCTTTTGTTCTTGCCTCTCTTCCCTCAAAAGAACTCTCCTCTTAATGCCCAATGAGATACTAGCATTCAGTAAAACTTTAACCTGAAGTAGGATTGCAGACCCTTTTTCTTTCCTTTGTGGGTGAGTGGATGTTGCTTCCACAAGGATTGCCTGAATTTGTTGTTGTTACTACTTAGCACAATTGTGTCAACCTTAAACCATCCTCCTGCATCCTTTGTCACCACCCAAGCCAGGGTCCGCTCTCCCTAAACAGGGCCTTGCTGTGCTACCAGAGTATTCATTAGGATGTGGTTTTACCTGGATAATGCCTTTTGAGGAATGCATCCCAGCATTTGAGGCAGCTCCCAGCAGAACAGCCTGCCATTTGTGATGCCTCCGTCAGGTTAAACATTTTAGATTAATCAATAAGTAAATGGCAAATAAATGGCATGAGCCCCATGTCCAATATAAATGAGATCAACGGAAGAAGCAGAAAAGGGCAGTTTGGGCATTGTCCAATACGCCTTGAGCATGCTGCCTTCCGCTCTGTCTACTTGAGGTGAAATATCCGGATGAAAAGTGAATGGTGAAGTACATCATCCAGATGTTTTAGAGCATCAGAGTGTCTGGCGTCCTTTACCTTAACACACTGACTTCATTCTGAGGTGCCAGAGATGCTGTTGTTCTCACTGTCTGTCACCTGGAAGAAAGGTCATGACTCCAGCGAGCTGCTCTCCTCCCTGCAACGTAACCTGAGCCAGCCAGCCCTGGAGTCCAGCGGGATGGAAGTGCCGAAGCCAGCACGCAAGCATCGCTGGCTTTGAGAATTTGCCAAACGCTGCCCCAAATATGCATTTCACAAAGAATTCCATTCATTCCTCCCAATTCTTTCTGCTAATTTACTTCGGTTACACTTTTCAGATGTGTAATATCTCATTCTTGAGCAAAAATATGTTGCAGCCCAAAGAGCTGACCTTCATGCGTTTTCAGACTCTCTGCTGTGTACCTGACAAATGAGGCACCAAGGCCTTTCCATATTCTGTTTGGGGGTCTATTGGCTGAGGAATCCTTGGTCATCCCACCTGCCTGGCGTCTAGGATCATGATGAATTGTCTCCAACTCTGGCCTCAGATTGTTTTTTAACATTTAATTTAGTTTCTTCCTGTGCTTGGATGAACATGGCCATGTTATGGATTTCTGCTCTAATGTACACCAGCAGGCTGGAAGAACAAGCCTCAGCAAGCTGTGGAAATTAGAGAGGCTGGATCAATAGGCAAGGTCACGACCCCCCGGCTCCGATTCTGTACACTGTCCTGAAATTCTCTCCCTTGAAAATCCTCCTGCTGCTTCTAATGTGAATCCGTGTGTATTCCCAGAGAGGAATTCATGTAAACAAGCCTACCCCAACCTCTCACATCTCAGGGAGGGACACCCATAATCACAAACACTGAAAAATTTGTGTAAACAGCAGCCTAGGAATATAAACATCTAGGCATTTGTTCATGTGCTGTTTGTTAACTTCATTGTCTGAAGACCCTTTCACGGGGAGGACAAATAGATGAGGACAAAGAGAAAGCGGACCTGCCAATCGGGAGCCAACCCTTAAGAAATTATCCCGTATCACACATATACGTCAAACAAAGGGGCACAGTCTTCTGTGCTTGTGCCTTGAAATTTTTATGGACTGTCGAATTATGAAAAAAAAAAAAATCAACCTGATTAAGGCTGTAAGAAATATCACTAGGATCAGTGAAATCGACTGAGGAGAAATTATTCGGAAATAGTTTAAGAGATCACCAGTGCTAATAACACTATGAATTTAGATCTCGTCAATGTAAAGGACCTACATCCCCAAATACAAAGTAATATTCATAACAAACACGTTTTCTGTCTGGAGATTCAGAAGTTGATGTTGTTCGGAGTTATAATTTTCCTGGGTGGAAATAACTAATGCATCAAAACTTCAAACCTGCAAAAGCAAACCCAGTACTGGTAATTTATCATATTCACTAATCACTGTTTCCGAAATGACCTGACATCGAAATGATCAATTCTGGAAGAGAGAAAAAAAACACGTAAAGATCTGTCGTTTTGAGGAGAAGGTTAAGGATGTGCCAAAAGTGGGAGAAAGGAGGTGCAGGTCAAGAGGAGGGGGAGCAGGCCCCAAGAGCTGCTTATCTTCTGGAACGGGAGTGCTACTCTCCCTTTGTAAATCTGAATTCACATAGCCCAGTAAAATGGGATCTCTCTTCAATCCCGTAAATTCAGTATGTGATAGGCACACCCTTATCTAAACCTCTTATTCAGGAACAATAGCAGGAGTACTTTTTATACAATACCAGTAATTCCATAGTACTTGATAGTTTTGCTTCAGAATTTAGGTAACTGGGTTATATTCAGAAAAGGTAACCTTTGTTTAATTTGTGACAAACCCCTTAACAAATCTCCTGTATTTCTACTGTATCAGAGATTTTTAGGTGAAATACCATCACTCTTCAAATCTTCAGATAAAAAATTATTTTTTGAGAATATTGCTTTGCCGGCGAGGGATATATTATTTACAAGAACTCAAGAAAATAAGGATGTTTCCTTCAAAGCACAGGGACTAATTGCAAAGGAGAAGAGTTAATCTCGCTTTTTCCTACTCCTTTATTTTGAGAGAAAAATATACACATATACTCTGTTTTCTTTATAGGCGCTGAAAAAATTGTATTCGCTCTTATCCTTAAGAGTAGCCTTAGTTAAAGATATACACATGAGCTGGGCCTGGGTCAGGATTGGTGAGGAAATGTTTCAGAAGACATGAAAAGGCAAGTGATGTGATTTTTTTTTCCTTTTTTTACTACTACCAGTACTATTTTTCTATCCCATTTCTCAGTGGAGACTTTCAGTTTGGAAATAAATCCTAAATCTGATCACAATGGCAGGTAATGATGAGTATTTGAATAAATAAATGGAAGTTTAGAATCATAGAGTCTAGAGCAGGATCTACCCCAATCCGAAGAGTATCTACTTTTAGGTGAAAAAAATTTTTCACATCAGTTTTTCAGATGAGACCTTTAGACGTCTTGCCCAAGGTCTCCTGGTGAAGGGTACAGAGCAGACTGGAACTCTGTGTTTCTTCCGCCTGATAAAGTGTGTAACCTTCATTTAAGATTGTGTCCCAGTTCAGGACTCTACTCTAATTTAGGATTCTACTTCTCAGTGCAGGACTCTGCCCTCCCATATAGGGATCCACCTTTGTTCTGGCAGATTAATGCTACAGAGTAAGTTACCCCCCAAATTAGCAGCTCAAAACAAAAACAGAATTTACTTGTTGTTCATGAATCTACAATTTGCATAAAGCTTGATGTACAAAGCTCATCTCTGTCTCATGCAGCATCTGTTGAGGCATCTTGAATAATCTGGAGGCTCCTTTACTTGAACTAGATGTTGGCTAGGGCCTCAGTTCCTCTTCATGGGGCTTTTCTACATGTTCTCTCTGATGTGGGAAACAAAGGCAGAAGAGAAATTATTAAATTTCCTTACTGCTTACAGCCCATTGATAAATCCTTGAAACAGGCAAAGTGACATTCCTCTAGGGACTCAACTGCCTCGATGTTGACACTTTGCTAATGGCAAAAGGCAATCCTAGCCTGATTCCCGACCCCACCCTACCTCCAGGATCCTCTAAGCCTACTTTAATATATAAAAATTCCTTTAGAAATTTCCTTTATCTCTTACCCCCCCCCACCAAGATACATGTGGGGAATCATCCTCCAAGCCTGTGGCCCACCAATATACATCTGAAGGGTCTCATGACTGATTTTTTACTAAACAGTAATAAATGACCTTTTCCTAACAATAGCTAGTCCACTCAAGGTCCTGGAAACCTTGCTTCCAAATTCCTTAGAGACTTCCTCTATCCCTAACCTCCCAGCAAGAAAGTATATCATGGGCCACTCTTAATGACCCCAGCTCTTTCTGCGCATGGTTCCTGTCCCCATCTTTAATGAAACCACCTTTTTGTACCAAAGATGTCTCGAGAATTCTTTCTTGGCCATTGGCTTTGAACCTTAATGTCTTTCCTACATCGCTCTCCACCGGGGCTAATTTGGATTTTCTCACAGCGTGATGCCAGGTTTTCTCAGAGATGAGTCAGTTTCCCCCAGAGATCTAGCCTCAGAGGTCACATAGCATCCTTTCTGCCTTACTCTTTTAGTTGAGGCAATCATAAATCCCTGCCCTCATTCCAGGAGGAGAACACAGGTCTCTCAGTGGGAAGAGCCTCAACATCACATTGTAAGCAAATGGAACAGGAAACATTGTTTCATGTAGGAAAACATAATCTACCATAATCTGCCTTTTGGATTTAAGAGTTCAAATACCCATACATGGAAAATACACTCATGCCTTCCCTCCAAGTTCCCAAGTTTCATCCCATTGAGGCTTAGTTTGAAGTCCAGGATCTCATCATCTAAATAAGGTCTCAATGAGGAGAATGCTTCTCCAGGGTGGTTCCTCAGTTCTGGCTCCTGGAGCACTGGTCCTCTGGGTATGAAGCCCTGTGGACCAAAGAGACTCCATGTGGATGGGTAGCTCATCACTGCTTCCCTTGGCAACAGATAGTGTGGCTCTAAAGCTGGGGACTAGAGTCATCTTAAGTGTCATTCAGTCACATGTCCAATTGGTGATGCTGGGTAGTGGCTGGAGGCCTCAATGTCTCTCCAGGCGGGACTTTGTAGTTCTTTGTGCAGTGAGTTTGGGCTTCCTCTTTTTTGCATGATGGTTGGCTTTCCCAGAACAAACATCCTAAGGAGTAAACTGGCTGAAATCTACTGTCTTCTTGTGAGCTGGTCTCAGAAGTCACAGAACATCACCCCCACACCCTATTGGTTAGAGCAGCCCCAAGCTCTCCCAGATGCAAGTGGAGCAGCCCTAGTCTTCAAGACCAGTGAGGGGAGCCTTGAAAGCACACTGTAAGAAGAATAGATTGGATGGGAGGTATTATTATAGTCACTTAGGGAAATGCGATCTCTAGACTGGGTTGCCTTGAACTGGGGCCCTTCATACTGACGCTGAATGACTAGAAGTCAGCAATGCTGTAGGGGATGGGGATTCTACTTTGGGTAGAAAGTTTGACTAAATGATCTTTGATGTTTTTTCCAACCCTCAGATTCTATGACACTAGGAAAATATCAGTTGAACCCAGGTAATCTGAAGATACCAGGGAACCCAACCATATTGCCTTGTGGCATGTAAGAAAAGGAGCAGAAGAAACAGGATGTAGAGATAAATTGAAGGTGCAAGATTATCTTCTAAAATAGTCTTGGTCTGAGTATTATGCCTCTGTCTGCTAATAAGAGCAATGGATTGTGACCTCAGCCAGAGTTCAGAGGTATACTTTAGCAGCTCATGAACATAGGAGTTTATGTTAAAGACTAACACCAGGTTGAACCTGAAAACTCAAATCGAAAAGGGGTTGTACTCTCTGCTGGCCGAGAATGTAGGCACATGCAAAAAACTATGAACCTTTGGACTAATAAGAGTTCAATGAAATTGTGTGTGTGAAAGGGCTTTATAAACTGTAATGTGTCAATGTTGTTTATTGTGTTGAGATTTCCATTTATACTGAATGGAAACTGAATCCTCCTTTGCTCTCTGTCCCACACCTGGATTGCTTGCCTTTGGTCAGATCATCTTTCCATGAAGTGGTTTGTCTGTGTGTCTTTCTTATGAGGACCTTTCATGATATTCTTGGTCATTTAATCAGTTTGGTAAAAATCCTGGCTCCTAAGCAATGGCAGGGGCTGGGTCAGTGGACGCAGCCTCAAAGCGTATTGTCCTGCGTCCGCTTGTCATCTCATCGTGTCCTCTTCTCATCAGTTTTTCAAAACCAGGCACTTTTTCTGCTGCCCTTCGCTGGGCTGACTTCCAAAAGTACCTTGCTCTGGGGCAGAATTGTACTGGTGAATGCATAATTCAGTGGTTTGTACTTTACATCTATTAAGCATGGCACCAAATGCAGGAATGACACAATGGTGAGACTTTTGCTTAGATAGTGTTTTTTTCTGAGTGAAGCTTAACATTCAAACCAATTTATAGTTCCTTTGCATAGTAGATAAGTATTGTAATAGTTTTTTAATAGATGACTCGATGGAAATACATACATTATAAGGTCAGTGTCACTGGAAATTATTACAACAGGTCCAATTCAAGGGTCCTAACTCTCCATGTCTAACTTTTACTACTAGATTATGCATAGTACATAGTAGGTATTTGAAAATATCCATTGAACTTTATTATATTATCAATAGGCAATTAAATAAAATGCAACTTCAAGGCTTTTTTTTTTTTTTAAATCCAAGACTGACTTAAAATCTCTGGCAGAATAATAACCATTATGTTT
The DNA here is from genome assembly GCF_022355385.1 of Mustela nigripes. Taxonomy (NCBI): domain Eukaryota; kingdom Metazoa; phylum Chordata; class Mammalia; order Carnivora; family Mustelidae; genus Mustela; species Mustela nigripes. The sequence goes on from NC_081569.1 coordinate 71,043,480, forward strand.
CCATTGGATAAATTATGGCAGCCCAATAAGGTCTCAACTAACTAAATATCATATTTTTAAACACATTTTACATACCCTTTGGCTAGTTCTGGAAGTAACAGTAGAGCTATTGTTGTAAATCTTTATTTCTTTTCCATACCTTACACTTTAAAATGTATTTTACAAAGCATAAATATTCATTATTCTATACATTCATAGAACAAGCCTAGGGATCTGTTAGTAAAGATATTGCTCCCATTTAAAAGACAGGGGTCAAAATGCTAAAAGAAATTTATTGAAGTTTTGATCTTAGGTTCATTCTCTGATTCAATTCTCTTTCTGTTATTTATTATTTATTAGCTAACAAAATAATAACAATAGCATAAAAATAATAATAACTACTTACTGGGCATTTATTGTGTTCCAGGCTTTGTGCTAAGCACTTCACCCACATATCTCATGTAATCTTCACAACAGCTCTTGAAGAAAACACTGTTACTCATGTCATTTTACAGATAAATAAACTCAGTGAGTTTGGGTAACTTGTGACTAAGTTCTAAAACTAATAAGTGAAACAGGTGAATTTTGAGACTACGCTAAGGGATTTAACCACAGTGCTGGATAGTTACGCCAGATACCATGGAGAAAACTGGAGGGGATGGGAAGGAGTGTGGGTGAAAGACATGGACATGTATGGACTTTTTTTCTCTAAAACAGCATTTAGAATTATACAATTAGGATTCAGCCATTATGTGAGTGAAACTCTTACTCCTAGAAACTCAAAGCTTCCCTCTTACCCCCATCACATTGTTACAGACCAATTGGTGTTCAAGGAGGAAGGAATGTGCTCTGGAGTAGATTTATATTTTATAAGATGGAATAGGCCATTTTCATGCCCCATTCACTCAGGCCTGTTCTCTATCTGTATTCTGATAACACCTAAGTGTCTGTCCATTCAAGGATATCATCCAACTTGGACAGGCCAGCCTGTGTAAACCACACTTTCCAGTTGCCTGGTTATCATTACTAATGTATCAGAATGCTTTCTGAGAACTTTCGTGCATCTTTCAAAGCAGTGAAGCATAATTTTCCTATTCAATATCTTGTCTCTAGAAATTAGGCTTCTTGTTTAATGTGATCCTTCTCCTCTGCCTCACGCTAGTTCTTCAGGGTCTCCGCTGCGGGCTGCATATCCGCCACTGTCATTGATGCTAAAGGCAGTGATGGAGAATTTTGATTAAGGAAGAGTTTCTCTAGGATTCCTTTGTCCTGATCTTCTTCAGTAAGCCAAAATTTTGGGAAATGGCAAATGAGTCGAGGGACTTCTCAGTCTGACCCTGAGATGTCAAGTTACATAGAAGATATCTTGATCCAAGTGTCAGGTTAAGCAGAGCAAGACCGGTTTCTCGAGTTCCACTATTATGATACTCTGCCTTACTAAACTTCCCATCACAGTGTTGAGGATCACATGATGACTGACTTTCTAAGAGACTCAGCAGTGTGTAGGGATCAGTATTGCTGCTGGCTGGCAAAACAACAACAACAACAACAAAACCGAGGGCCCGACTAGCCCTCCACTTTTCCTTTCTGAACCTTCAACTATGACCTGGATCCAGACACTTCCATTTCTTTTCTCTTCTATCATTAAAATACATCTCCTTTTCAAGCCCTTTCTGACTAATGGGAAGATAGGTTTACAATTCCCCTAAATTGCTTTTTACCTAAATAGGAAGCTCCAGTGGTTTCCAGCTACCCGTTCTATGTCAAGTGTAATCATATTATGTAAATAACTTTAGGAGTGTGGAGTGAGATGAGCTGGGTTTGCCAGAGTCTGAATGTTTGTGTCTCCCAAAATTCATATGTTCAAATCCTGATCTCCAAAGATAATGGAATAAAGAGGTGGGGTCTTAGGGAAGTGCTTAAATCACAAAAGTGATGGCTTCATGAATGGGATTGGTTCTCTTACAAAAGAGCCTCACAGAGATCTCTCATGCCTTCCACCATGTAATAATACTGCAACAAGTCTATAATGCAGAAGAGTACTCTTACCTGGCCATGGTAGCACCATAATCTTGGACTTCCAGCCTCTAAAACTGTGAAAAATAAATTCATGTTGTTTATAAACTGCTCATTTGGTGGCACTTCGTTATAGCAGCCTAAACCAAGACAGGGTTTGTCTATAAATATCATCATCTTGTAGGAACCTAAAGTTTCTATACCTATTATTCTCAATCATCTGTCATAGTAATTTTTTTCAAAGTGTAATGATTTCTTTCCAGCTAAATCCAAGATATATCATTTGACCTTTGTCTCTGCATCCTCTCTTTACCATTCTTAATACTATTCACCGTTCATTTGAATCTTGTGACAAAATTTTCCTTAACAAACCATGCCCCCATGTTTCTGTCTCCTGGTTCTTTCCCCCTTATCTGATTTTTTTTTTTCTCCTCATGTAGGGACCTAAGTTTTGTATTTGTTTTGCTATTATTTATTTGTTTTAATAATGACTCAAATGCAGAGCCTCTGGGCATAATGTCAAGTCACAGAGGGCTCTTCTTGGGCCCTGAAACCTAATGAAATTTGACATGCTAGATTTTAAACTTGCCTGGGACCAATGATCCCTGGATTCCTTTTAATTTCTCCCTTTTGGAATGATAACATCTACCTTATACCTGTCGACTTTGGAAGCAAGAAGTTGTTTTGTTTTGTTTTGTTTTCCCTAAAAGGTGTTATCTAGATGGATAGAGAAGGTCTTTTTTGCTCCAGAATGATCCATAGCCAGAATTTCATCCTGCCTTAATTTAGATGGTGAAACTTGGGGTTTTTGAGCTTATGATATTTAGATAATGATTATGAGCATAAATTTAATGCTTTAAAACCTTGAGACTTTAGGAGAGTTTTGTATCAGATGAATGTGCTTTGCATGTGGGATGGATTTTAATTTGGGATGGCCAATGAGAGAATTTCATTGGGTTTAATAGTGGTTCCCCAGAAATATGCACACCTGTTACCTGTGAATGTAGCCTTATTTGGAAAAAGAGTTTTTGCAGATTTAATTAAGTTAAGCATCTTAAGATAAGATCATCCCATATTTTCTGGGTAGGTCTAAATCCAATAATGAGTGTCCTTATAAACAAAAATAATGCAGATGTTTGAGACACAGTGAGTAGAAGAAGACTTTGTAAAGAAGGAGGCAGCTTGAAGTTATGTATTGCCACAAGCCAAGTATTGTCTGAAGCTATGAAAAATCGGGATGAGGCAAGACAGGATTCTTCACTAGAGCCTTTGGAGAGAATGTGGGTCCTGCCAATAACTTGATTTCAGATTTCTGACCTCCAGAACTTTGAAAGAACCAATCTCTTTTAGTTTTTTGGTTTTGTACTTTTTAGTTTTTATTATTGAAGTATAGTTGATAAACAATGTTACATTAATTTCAGGTGTATGTCATAGTGATTCAACAATTCTTTGTTAAGCAATGCTCACCACAGTGAGTGTAGTTACTATCTGAGGGACCTCAGTTCTTGATTATCAGCTTTAATTTTCCCAAAATCTCACCCTGAGAGTATTTACACAGTCTGGGAGTTTTGTACCATTGTTGTGTAGATGACTTTGAAATCTTCCTCTCCAACTTAGTTTTGTAGCCTTTATCCACTGTTTTCTTAAGATCAGCATGTATCAAATGTAACCCATCATTTTTCTCCCCAAACTTTTGTCTTTAATTTGTCCATTTCTGAGAAAAATTAAGATATATAGCTGAGGTGGATGTGGACTTATGTGGTAGCAGACAAAATCAGAAGAAAAGAGTGTACTTGCAAGAATTTTCCAAGGAATAAGTATAAGACTTAATGACTGGTGAGATGTAAGGAATGATTCAAAGATAAAGAAACTATTAGTAGCCTAAGCATCTCTTCAGTGTCCTGGAAATAGAATTTAGGTCACCTTGACTCCACAATTTGTTGCTTTACCTCCTTTCCCCAACTAGCAAAAGTCCTTTAAAAAACAACTTTTTTAAAATTATTTTTTTTTCTCTACCAAGCCCAGCATAGCTATAGAATTTTGTTTAAATAGTGAGTAAATGCAATGAATTGGTCTCATTTTCACCCTTTCCTGTGGAGCCTGATGTGAACTTCCAGAGGCTGCCAGCAGCATTGAAAGTTCATTTTCTCAATTCAGGTCTCTGCTGACAACTTTTGGGGGCCATTGTTTCTAATTTGTGGTGAGGATCTAAAATCCATATGAGTCTTTCAGCAACTCCCTGATCTATGTCAGAACTCTCTTGGAAGCACAAACATTCCAGGTCTTGGCTAATCCCTGCTGAGAAGTCTGAGCCTCTTCTACCATTTCCAGTTCTATTTATCCTTTCACAGGGCACTCTGTGGCCCCTGTGGAAGGCATAGAGATGTCCCAAAGATGTCCACAGATTCATCCCAGTAACCTGTGAATATGATAGGCTACATGGCAAAAAGACTTTGCAGATGCGATTAACACTATGATGGGGAATATCCTGGATTAACCAAGGACCTAATGTAAGCACAAGTTCTTTCAAAGGAAAGAGAAATCACAAGAGTCAAAGGAGGAGATGTGGTGTTGGAAGCAGAGGTTGGAGTGGTATTTCTGGAAGGGGACCACAGACCAGAGAATGAAGGCAAGCCTCTAGAATCTGGAAAAGGTAAGAAACAGATTCCCTCCCTGGAGCTTACAGAAGGCAGGTAGCCCTGGCAGACCTATTTTTTTATATCAGAACCGTAAGTTAATACATCTGTTGTTTTAAGCCTCTAAATTTGTGGTAATTTGTTATAGCAGCTGTAAGAATCTGCTAACCTCCTAACCCGACGTTCTTCACCATTCTATTATCCTGGTCATTGCTTAAGACTCACCCCTCTTTTTAGCCATTTGCCTTCAGACTCTCATCCCCAGATTGCTCTGTGCTTCCTCTCCTGAGCTAACCCCCCACTGATTCTCTTTTTTTCAAATCTCTTCAAATCCACTGTTCTCTAGGCTTCCTGCTCTGTTGCACACAGACTCCCCTGTGTTCTCGGGCTCTCCACCAAATGCATTCCCTAACTACCAGCTTGAACTGTGAAATGCTATTTCCTGAGGACACTAACATCCCTAAAATTCCCTCAAGAAGAAGCCTTTATTTTTCTTACATTCCCAAGTATCTCACTACCCAAAATATACAGCTTCTCAAACATTACACTTCTACGCTTGTGTAAAAATCCTTGGTCCTTACAGACTACTCATGATATTTGGCCACATCACTCTTGACTTCTTGTCTTTCTCATCTTCTAGCCTCATGGTTACTTCCTCCTCATTTATTGAAGATTTTAAACCTGGATCACTGAATTATATCTGTGCCCCAAGCTCTGCTGTCATCTTGGGATTTGAGAATTCTTAAGAACAGTCTATCCTAACCAATCCATTTCTTGATCTCTTATACTCCAGTAAACTTCACCTCCATGCCAGCCATTAATTCCCAAACGCTTACTCTGGGCCTTTTCATCACTTAAAGTTTCTCCATCTCTGAAATCCTTATTCAAATACACTATAAACAAGTCAAAAAATTTAAATATAAAAATAACGAGAATGTATTATCTAACACCACCATACCCCATTCCAAAGGAAATGTCTGTTCTTCTCATGATGCCTGGCTTAGTAAATGGTAGCCACCCACACACATGTCTAAGACAGACACCTGGGTACCATCTTTATTTTTATATATGTTTCCTGATTTCCGCATCCAGTCATTCACTATAAACTGTCAAGTTTATGATCCCAGAGTCCTGGGATCGAGCCCCGCATCAGGCTTTCTGCTCAGCGGGGAGCCTGCTTCTTCCTCTCTCTCTGCCTGCCGGCCTACTTGTGATCTGTCTGTCAAATTAAAAAAAAAAAAAATTCTTAAGAAAAAAGTTTAACTCTATCTCTGAAACCTGTCCTTTTCTTTCCAACCCCATCATCATTACACCAAATAACCTTTCCTCTGGATTACTGTTGATTTCTAATTGTTCTCTCTCCAACTAATTCTCTAGTACCCCTCAAACTCAGTTCTTTTCAGATTCTAGTCGATCTTTCTGAAATATGGTATGATATGTTACTTCTCTGCTTAAAATCTTTCAGGACTTTCCCATTGTCTTTGTAATAAAGTTCCCATTAATGTATCCTAAATGACTGACTGCTGTTCGCCCAGGTAGCTTCACCTGGGGTACTTGCCACATGCCACATTTTCTCCCTGACCGACCTAACCACACTCATCCTAAAGTAGTGTTGAACTACTTGCAGTTTTCCAAACTAATTTTGCTGTCAGTATCATTTCCAAAGTCTTCTACCTGCTCTTCTCTCTAGCAATAATTCTCTTTCACACCTTTACTTATCTGATGGCATCGAATGTCTTTTGGATCACAGCTAACCGATTACTTTTTCTGAAAAGCCTTGCTTTATTTTCGTATCCTGCCCCCTCATCTCACCATTGAAAAAGGCTCCCTTTTCATGGAGCAACCTGTACTTATATCTGTTCTAGCACTTGTCATGCTCTACAACAACTGTTTCTTTAGTTCTCTCTCCAGCCAGTTCATAAACTTAAGGAAGGACTGTGTCTTTTTTACTCTTAAAGCCTCAGTGGATGACGCAGACAGTCTATTGGTAATTGTTACTGAAGCAACAAATTAAAAATAGATTTGTGTTCCTAAATATGCTCTCTTTTATTTTCTTTATTAATTTAAGACTTCTTATATTTATCCTAATTGGAGCCAAACTTAACATCTAGATTAAGTAATGTCTTAATGCATGTTCATTAAGTTGTTCATTCTATCTGTTCACATGAGCAAATATGCTTCTTTTCATGACCTGTATCTGACCCACATTGGCTTATGGACAGAGAGTACTAATTTATCCATTCATCTTTGGTCCTGTTTTAAACCATCCGCAGCCACCCAAAGACTTCCCATGTGCCCTGTTTTGCGTCAAGCAACACAGGCATCTGTGTGGTTCCTGAAATATCCCAATTTCACCAACACCAACAACCCTGTTTACCTTCAGAGAAACAGGAACCAACTCACAAGTTGTTCCTTGGTCAGATTGAAAGCCCAGTCTTCCTGTAGAGTGGCTGAAAACCATGTTTATACACCACAGTACTCTCAGCTGCTCTAAAAGAACAAACAAAAATACTGCCACTGATTCAGACTTGTCCAACTACAATGAAAATGGAGGTACTAAGAAACTCTGAGGGAAACATTCTGATTACTTAATGAGACTAGTGTCAATCGTCTCATACATAGAATGAGAGGGCTTAAAACTTTCCAAGTAAGAGAACTCCCTTTTTCCTGCAAAAATGTCTCAAAACTCGCACATGTTAAGTATTGTGCTGTTGGTTGATAGATAACAAAGAAGCTCTTATGAATTCATGAGTTCTTTAAATTTATTCACTATCAATCACAGAATCAATTTACATGTTTTTGAAAAGATTAGAGTACATACATGTGTAAGATGTGTGGGAACACGTAAATTTGTAATAACTGTAACATCTTCTAGATATGACAACTGCCCATAGTTTGAGAATGTTTTGCTTTGAAAATCATTAAGATCCATTCTGCCATTAACATTCACTTGTTTTATTAGTTTAGGTAATTCCCATTCACTAGTTACATAAGAGCTTCTCACTCTCCTTAATTCAGCATTTCCTAAACTTTGTACCATGGAAATCTAATGGTTGATTGAAAGAAGTATTTCAGAATAAACAATTTTGGGAAATGCTCATAGTATTATCCTCTTAGAGATGCTTCACGTGTCTAAGTGTATTAAAAGCTCTGAAATATAGTATAGTACAGAAATGTGTTTATATTATTTAACTCAGCATTTCCCAAACCTACTTGTCTATGGAGCAGTTCCCTCCCCCTCAATGGAACACCCATTAATATATCATGTCATGCAACACGGATTTGAGAAAACATGGTTTAAAAACACTTTGCTACTGGGTGGGGCACTGTCAACCAAGAGAACAAGATCTCTGAGAGCAGCACATCCCATCCCATTGGTCATTATAGGCCTTACGGATTCATCCTCAGGTGGGGGCCACGGCTGAGTAGATGTGCATGACAGTAGGAAAGATTTTAATCTGGAGATGTGGCCACCCATGCAAATCACACACTGAACCAAATTTGGGGCATTGTAGAGATACTGAAACATCCAGTTAACCTCCCAGATTACACTACAGTTGGAAGTCTTTCTGTCCTAAAGACATAATCATGGTCTGTAATTTCTTAGATACTGACCCTCCAATTCACACAAGGAGGCTGATTCTATAGCAGCAAAGAGAACCACTACTCCAAGGATGGGTGCTTTCAGTGTGGTGTGATGAATTTTCGGCACAAACACCTCTATCTTCCTTAGTGTTCCAGCGTGTAGTAATCTAGCCTGTTTGCCAGAATAAATGCAGAGGATCTCAGTCACATTCTTGCTTCAGCACAGACATGCTTAGTGTCCAAGGCAGGCTAGAGAGGAGATGAGGAAACTCTTCTGGGCGTAGCCATAAGGTCAACAAATTGGAAAAAGCCACAACTCACCCTTGGGAAGGATTAAATACCCTGACATCCTCCAAATTGATTTACCTAGATCAAACCACATGTTAATGAGGCAGGCAAGTTACTCTAATTCATTGTTACTATTCTAAATGCAGAGACCTTTTCACATTAAAAGGGTGGGACTATGGATTCAAATGAGCAACACTTACTTATGGCTCGTCACTGACCCTGCCTAGACCAGTGTACTCAGAGCTATTTACAATCACTGTCATCTAAACTGCACCAAAAAGAACTGGACATTCAAAGAGCACAGCTCCTAAGAAATGAAGTGAGTTTTCTTCCTCTATTATCTGCACTTCTGAATAGAGGTACATGAATGCTCTTAGCCAGCAAAGTGTAAGCACTTAGATTTCCTCTGGGTGCAGACATTTCTGAGTGCTGTAAGAATTTCTATTATTTGAAGGATCCCCTTGAAAATGTCTCAGTCACTTTTCAACACCGACTCCTCAGCAGCCCTGTAACCGTATTTATACCACAGATGCAATGTCTACAGATCTCAATTCTGACCAAATCGTGAGTTGGGAAGGAAGGATTTCTTCGTGGTTTCACACCTATCACTGAGCTTTATCTACATGAGAAGGTCGAGTTCCTGCCTATAAGAAGGCAATATTTATTGGTATGTTTATGTTGTTATCCATACACACACAGTGGTTTGGAATAATCATCCAGTTAAATTTCCCTAATAGGTAAATAAATATGTAAGCTGAAGGGCCAGATAGTAAATACTTTAGGCTCCGTAGGCCTATGGTCTATTGCACCTTTTCCACTCTGCTCCTACAGTGTGAAAGCAACCATAAACAAAGTGCAGATGAATCTTTGTAACTATATTCCAATAAATATTTACTTATGAACCACACTGAAATTTAAACTACATATGTTTTTTTTATCTCACAAAAAGGGATTCTTAAAAAAATTTTTTTTCAACAATTCAACAGTGTAAAAACCACTCATGGCTGGTGGGGTCCTACCAAACAGCAGCAGGCTGCATCTGACCTATTACCCATAGTTTATTGACCCCTGATTTAACCCAGAGCTTTGAAAATAAGACATAAAACTTTTTGCTTACATTTCATTTTTAAGTTTTTCATCAGTATGAACTCATTTCACTTGATTTGGAGAGAAGATCAGTGGAATTATGAAAACACATATAGGACAATTACTGCAGTGTATAAATATTAGGAATTTCACTGTTTACTCTCATAGAGTTAGAGAAATATCCAGAAGTCAAAAAATCAAGAGACATTAAGACAGTTTTCCTTATTATATACACTTTGAGAAAGATTGCTATAATTTTTCACTTACTCTTAACTCTTTTGAGTTAAATTTTTCCTAGAAAAATATACTTAAGATTCATAATGGATTGTGAATTTTGCTTTCTAACAAATGACTACTCATTATTCATAATTCTAGAATACCCCACAATACGTTAGTTTTCTGGGGTGCCTGGGTACCTCAATTAAGCATCAGCCATCTGCTCAGGTCATGATCTCAGAGTCCTGGGATGGAGTCCCACGTAGGGTTCCCTATTCAGCGGGGAGCCTGCTTCTCCCTCTACACCTCCCCCTGCTCATGCACTCTCTCTCTCTCCCTCCCAAGTAAATAAATAAAAGATTACTTTTATTACTTTACTTTTAATAAATTAAAAGATTACTTTTTCTGATTACAAAAGCTATATTTGTTTATTTTAGATTGTATGGAAAATGCACAAGAGCACAGATTACTTCAAGCTCAAGAAAGATTGTGTTTAAAACCAAGAGGTTTAGGGACGCCTGGGTGGCTCAGTTGGTTGAGCAGCTGCCTTGGGCTCAGGTCATGATCCCAGCGTCCTGGGATCGAGTCCCACATCGGGCTCCTTGCTTGGCAGGGAGCCTGCTTCTCCCTCTGCCTCTGCCTGCCATTCTGTCTGCCTGTGCTCGCTCTCTCTCTCTCTCTCTGATAAATAAATTAAAAAAAAAAAAAAAAAAACCAAGAGATTTAAAAAAAAAATCTTCCCTCATGTATCTATAGCCATTATATAAAAGTTGTTCTGTTGGCAAGTCAAACGTCAAATAAACTTGGCTAGAAAGCTTATAGTTTAACCCTGCACACAGAGTCAGGGTGAAGCAAAGGTCTCTACTTCTAAATATTTGTTGGTAAATGTTGCTCCACTGGCTGCTTGGAAATCGGTTTCCATCAGATTAGGTAAAGCCTGCTAACCAAACACAGCAGCAGTTACCACTCCAGTAGGAAAACAGCTCGCTTTCCTTCTTCCAGGACCTATGCTGCATCTTTGTCCCTGGCCTCAATCCTTCCACCCTCCGCCTTCTTTGGTTTAAAATGTCTTTGGCTTGCAAAGCGGTGTCAGTGAGTTTATTAGTACTTTCCAGGGCAGGCCCGCTATGAGCTGTGGGCTGCACAGGTGTTCATTCTTCGAGAAGGCCTCATCTGTGTGACTGTGGCTTCTTTGAGAGGCCTCGCTCATGGACAGGTAGCTCGAAACAGCACCCCTGTAGCTTCCCTTTAAGGGGAACAGGAGCACTGAGAGGGAAGCCATGGACTTACAGGGCTTTCTTCAGGCAAATTCAGCTCTTAAAGAAAAATAACAACAATTCTTTGCCTTCAGGCCCCTCTTCCCTGCCCCCAAAGCACACCCCCAAATCAAACAGGCCAGATGTTTATGAAAACTGCAGTTTCCGCAATCAAAAGTACAACATTTACCATAGCTTTTATCAAAGATTTCAATTCCCCTCATCTTAAGGAAAATGACCCTTTTATTTTGTTGTGGACATAAAATTATGGCCCTGGGAAAATTGGAAGCATTTCTGTTGAGGGAAATCAATTTTCTCACTGCCATATATGATCAACATGTCACAGCCATCACCAGATAATAATAGTAAAGTACAAGTAAAATGGCTGGTAATACTGGCTTTAAAGGTAGAAAAAGATAGAAGCAGGGTAACACCCCCCCACACTCCCTTTTTAAAGCATGTTTGCAAAAAGGAGAGAAGATGAAGATAAACCTCTAAGGGTTATTTTGTTCCCTAATTTTCTTCCTTCCCGCCCCACTTTCTTCCTCTTGCTTGTGCTTTCTAGAGTGTAAGTATTTTATTTTGTGTACTAATCGGCCAAAGCATTAATGAAACTGTAGAGATATGTGTTCTTCCTGGAAAAGAGTCAGCACTTTATGTGTAAACCACTCTGGCTCCTTTTCAATCATCCTGTTAATGGGTGGCTAATTGTCAAAAGATGTGACCAGAGCGAGATGACCCAAGAGTGTGTTTAGGGGGGAGGCGATAGGGAAAGTACAGAAGCGGCTTCTTAATTTGGATCCTGCAAACAAAAGGAAACATCAAATCTGACCTCGCTGCTGGAGTGTTAATGGCTTTCTCCCATCGCGCCCCCTGCCACTTAGCATCTTTTGTGCCCCACCCTGGGAAGCTTCCCGGCAGAAGTGTGCATTAGCAGAACTCTACAGTTACAAAATGCTGCTTACTACAGACGAGGGGAAAAACCTTCAGAGTGATTAAATGTTCTCTGGACAAACACATCCACCGCCATAAAAATGCCATCTTTATTTCAGGCAGGCCTCTCAGTGATGTCCCTGCTGTGGCCACCAGCACAAAGGACCCTTGTACCCAGAATGTACTGAAACCCTTCAAAGAAGAACCAAGCACACTCTCTCTCTTTATAGAAAAGTTGGCCCCGCACATGAATATGGGAAGATAAAATTGCATTAATTCGGACCAAGACCATAACTGAGAAAACAGCAGACGAGACTTTGGCAAAATTTCAAATATTTTAAATAGTTTAACCATTTAGAAACAAAGTAATCATAAACAAATAAACAATAACAATGACAAGAACTCAACTGCTTATTTAGGAATGAAAATGAGAATGGGAAATAAGAATGAGAGGAAAAATAATGAAATCTAGGCCAAGAGAACCTCATGGATATCGTAAATGTGTCTGCACAAAGATGTTCTTAGAGGTATTATTTAGAATAAAAAATAACCTATATAGCTAGCAGTAAAGGATTTAGAAAAAGAAAGTGTGGTACATACGTTGAATAACATATTTTGCAACTGTTAAAGATATTGGTTCGGGAAAAAATAATGCTCCAAGAAATATGAGAACACATATCCTATACATTTGAGTAAAAAATAATGATAAGAAGTTATAGCATAGAAAAAATGCTTGCTCGGGAAAACACACTAAAACAAAATGATGAAAGTAAATGAAAACAAAAAGGTATTATGGGTATTCCCTTCTATTCTAATTGGTAGTGATTTAGATATTATATTGATTCAAAACAAAACAAAAACACAGAAAAAGAGAAAAAGAAAAAAGTGCCCCAAGAAACTCTTTTTGATATGCAAGAACATCATTCAAAAAGGAGCATTCTTTCATCCCCAGATTTTATTAGAATTTTTCCAGTGATTTTGTAGTAAATTAGGAGTAAAGAGATGTTGCAGGCTCTTTCTATCCTCAAAGAGGCCATGTCACTCTGCTCCTAACAGCAAAGCCCCCAGTGCCCTCCCAAGTCACACTTCAAAACATCATATGGGTATTTCCAGAGGTGCTTATTTCCAGAGGCAACATGGAATTTGCAGATCCTACACGAAGCCTACCACTCAATGACAGTTAAGTAGATAACATCTGCACTCAAAAGTCATCTTTTTTTCCCCTCATTTATTTTATAACCTTTCCTCCAAAACCTGCTTTTCCTTATACAGTGAATGTGTGAATAGTTCATCTGTAAGTTTCTAGCTAAATTTATCTTCTTTTTAAATGACCAGGAGTTGTCTGAGGTATCCATGTCCCAGCCCATTTCCTGTTCTCACTTCCCCAAGTGGGTGGGTTATCCTCAGGTCATGGTGCAAGTTCTGTATCAGGAAGCTAACTATCCTAATGGAGGACACTGGGTGCCTGTTGGCCCACTTAGCACTGAGGCTGGTCAGGCTCTCAACTCTCCAGATAGTGGGTGGACCATGTGTTGGAAAAGATCAAACTCAGTGGCTTATTGGAGTGGAATGGTTGGGAGAGAGGTGTTCAAAGAACACTTCCTGTCAGTAAAAGCACATCGATAAAAATAAATCAATGCCCACTTGTTTTCTAGGAATCTGCTTCATATTCAGCAAAGGCTCCCATTACGCTGCATTTCTAATCAAGTAACCTAGAAAAGATGTGTCTTAAGCTGGAGTAAAACATCCCAAACAAGAGCATTGCTCGGAGATGTTGAATCTTCCTTTGTGCACCAAACTGTAAAGCGAAGATAGACTCAGCTATAAACAAATGAAAATACTCTGTGATGTATTTGGGAAATGGATGGTGAAGAAATCGCATTGGATTGGATAACTTAAATTTGATTCTTGACTTATTCGTTAGCCTTCTGTGTGGCTTCGATTACGTCTTCCCCTTTTAGGGCCTTAGTTTTATTACTTGTAAAACAAAAGGATTGAACTGGATCAGGTGACTCTATCTCACTATACCACCACTCACCTATGTAACCCTTGGGATAGACATTGCTAATCAATTGTGGCTCTTTCCTGCTGAGCCATGCTGAGGCCTCAGAATCCACTTGATGGTGCTCCTGACAGCCATTATTAATCAATAAGTTTAGATATAATGCATAAAACATCCCCATTACAGGCCAAAATGAGTTCCTAAGTCTCTGACCCTCCATGACCCTATATATTTTTTTCTCAGTTCTTAACAGAAGAGAATTAAGACCTTTTCCTCTAGATATCTAGACCACAAGTCCTTTGATACTTTGTAGGCTCCAGAACAACTTTGCTCCAAATTTACATATAAATGGTACTATGTTTCAAGAATTACTGTACTAAAATCACCAATTTGTCCAAATTCTGTTTCCCTCTTTAGTAACCCATTTGCACTAAAGGCCGAAAGCTAGTGTTTCTTTGTCTGGCTTAAGTTACCTGGCAATCTCTACCACTACTATCTTATAAACTACAGTAAGAAGGCATGCATTATTAATTCTTATGAGTGCAGGGTGATATTCATTAGTTCATAATTTTAATAGTAGATATTCAGTGTTATACATAATTTTATTTTCTTCCCAAATCTATAAAAAAAGAGTAATATTGATCCCTTCCATAAATCAGCTGTTATGTATTTCAGAATCTAGCCAATCTGCTGCATCATATGCTCATGCTATGAAAATATTATCACATCTCTTCTTCAAAACCTGAGGTCGCTCCACTGACTCACTGGGTCCAGACTCATTGCTATGTGCTTTATAGCCTGTTATTAGTTGGATTTATCATTGTGCCCTCATGTCTCATTATTTATCTTTCCACCGTTAGTCTGTGCTTGCTCTCTCTTTGTCACTGGCCTGGGATTAGGGGAAGGCAAGTGAAGGGACAATGGTGCAAAATCTAAAAAGGCAAGATCTCAGAGCTGTATACAGCCTTCTCAAATTTTGCACCCTACACAGGTCACTTGCCTCATTGTAGTTCTGGCCTTGCTTTGTGTGATCACCTAAAAATAATAATTTTTATTTTTTTTATCGTTTTTTAGTTCTTTGAAGCCAATTCACGTGCATGATCTAATTTTATTCTCTCAGCCCCTAGAAGGGCCAATGTAATTATTTTCCCCATTCTACAAGGATACACATATTTTAGTCTCACAAAAGTTAAAAGTTAGGGAGGGTCAGAACTCGATATCACGTGCTCTGAATCTGTGCAGAATATTCTTCCCAGCAGAAAGAAGCTTAATCCCCTTTTCTGTGCTCTGTAACAAAGCATGCCTTTTTCTTCCTTTAAAATCCACATTTTAATTTCTTTTCAGTTCTAATTATTTCATTTATTCCAAAATGTTTGATTTCCATGCGTTATTCTTCATTTGTTTTGCAAATGTCTATTAAGCGTTATTATCTCTTACCTTATTGAGGGACATCCTGTTTCCTTAATAGGTTGACTATTTTTTGAGGTGTGTACAATACATATAATCTGTAAAATCTTTTATTTCTTTAGAGCCTGAACCTTTCAATGAACTCTGTGAAGGATAGAAAGATTTATATCCTGTGAAGAATAGTCAAATTTTCTATAGTTGGAGAAACTGAGTGGTAAGGAATGATGATGACAACTAGCAGTTATTAAGGACACCAGTGTCACAAGGACTGTGCTAAATGATAAACATGCAACATTTTCATGGATTTCACAACCAGACAAGGTAGTTGTTGTTATTCACATTCTAAAGATGAAAAACAAAGCTTTAGAAAAAACAGCCAAATGCATGCAGTCATAGCTCTTATAAATTCAGGGCCAGAATTCAAACCCAGGTCTGCTACCACAATCCATGCATTTGAAGGATCAGTCCAGTGCTACAGAACCAGTGAGGGTCAAGTTGGAATCTGGGCCTGAGACTTATTCCTTTTTTGTTGCCCTAGTCTATTTTTCATTTCCTCAAAAGAGTATAGGTATTTACTGCATTTTTATTTTAAGTGAACTGACATTACATTAATTTTAGCTTATCTTTACTTTAGTAACTTAAATGTCCCACTACACAAAATTAAAGCATAAATAGAAACATGACCAAACTCTATTTCTGCTGCTTGGTTATAGAATAGATGTGTGGTTTTGGAGCATCCAAATATAATATATGGCTCAGTAGGATATAGCCTTCCTGTCTGTGCCTTACAGGTTACAAAGCATAAGAAGGCTTATGGGTCCCTAAGGGCATAAAGAAAGTGGGTTTGTACAGTACAGTACAGCACAGGGATGCCAAAGAAGCAGTGAGACTAATCCAGCCCAACCTTCTTTCCGGTCCCTTTCAGTACAGAACCCCAGGCAGCTGCTACCCACTGCCCAGGGCTGGCTCTGTAGAGAAAACCTATTGGGCATCGTCTACTATGGGGTGGAAGAGACTTAGTTTCCAGGCCTGGAAGTGCTAGTTATTAGCTGAGTGGCCCTGGGGAAGTTATTTAACTTTAAAGATCTTTAATCATATCATTATGAAATAATGCCTTCTTCCCCAAGTTGTGGTGAGAGTTAAAATGAGATACATACAGCCTAGGACATGAGTGGACATTAAGTATTTTTGAAAAGATGGTACAGGAAATGCCTTTGTAAACTTTTCTTTCTAATTGCAAAGTCATCCAGAAAATAAAAAATGATGTAGAGGACACCAATATCCCATCTTTTTTGTTTTTGATTTCTGAGCTTAATCAGGATAATCTTGAGTTTTCACAGTGGTTTTTTGTTGTTGTTGTTCTTTTTAAAGGCGTAATGCCATCAGTTCATGGAATTTGGTGTCAGCCAGACCGAGTTTGAGTTATAATTCTGTCATTTACTTGGAGACTAAGGGTAATGCTAAACTTCCCCAGCATCTGTCTTCCCATCTATAAAACAGGAATAACATTACCTATACCACAAAGCCACAGTGAGATTAAAAAAGACAAAGCACATAAGCCATAAATCACTTGGCAAAGATTCTTTGTAATCATTCCTGCAAGACAGGTCTCTAAGGGGCACCTGTGCCCATTCCAGTGAAAGGAGACATGTGGCCCTGACACTGCACTTTGAGCTTGTCCTATTTAGTGGGACCATTGTGCTAGTGCTGTTTACCCAACTCTCATGAAGTTACTCAGTTCTCGTCCTTGGCTGCTTCCTGGCCCTTATGCAATATCTCCTGATTTGAGGCTGGATCCCTGCAGATCATGTGACCTGGTCACAGCAGAGATGGTTACGCTTTAACTCCCTTTTGCACTCAGTGTTATGAACTGTCAGGTGGAAGGAGACTGAAGATGCAGAGTGGGGGGCTATGAGCGATCCCACTCTACCTGAGCTTTTGCTAATAATCAGTGATTTCCTACCATGCACCAGGTTCCGAGTATAAACAGGACATGCCCCTGCCTTGGGGAGCTCTGAGCCTGGGGGAGATATCCCTTATATGAACAGTTAGACAAAAGGTAAGTTGGATATAATAAGATGCCTTCAGGACATATATGTAAGAGAGCATGTGCCAACTTCAAGGAGAGTACAAGCTTCTCAAAAGATTCCTTTGAGACTGAAGGGAAAAAAACACACCTTTCTTTAAAGAAGAATAGAATCTACCAAGACATATGCAGACCTTAATGTATAATTTTTGTTGAATATATATGAAAATTGAAAATCAAAATCTTTGTCAAGCACACACACACACACACACACACACACATGTTTCATAACTCTAAAGCTCAGTGAAGTTTCACATAGTGGGCACACTGATGTAAACAATATGCCAATTGAGAAACAGCACCTTACCTGTCCCCTGAAGTCCCCCATCATGTCCGTTCTAGTCACTGTTCCCAGGGTGACCAATATCTTATATTCTGATAGCATGAAATACATTTTTGTTTTTGTGAAGTGTATAGAAAGAATCGCATAGTACAGTACACAGACTTTAAGAACATTTTCCTATTGAATATCAATTTATTATTTAATGCTTGCTTTATCAAAACCAGGAAAGTTTGATTCACTGTGTAGCATAGGATTGGAATAAAATGTATTCTCAAGCTTACGTAAAAATCACCAACTCTTTCTGCCCAGGATGATGTCTTTGTACCTGAATGTTCTGATCCTGGAGGTTACACTTCAGAATGTGAACTCATTCATTAGAAAAAGCTTTATTTGATGGAGAGCCAGGTACTCGCTTCCCAGCAACACAGCTTAAGTAAATGCCCAACTCAGACAGTCAACATTACCGTCTCAAAAATCTTTCATTCTGACATATTATCACACATTTGTCATTAGGGAACTGCATACTCACATATGTCCATAAATATTTGGTCTTAGTAGACCCAAGTTGACCTGCTTGAGAATCAGAAGGGGGAGAAAATCTTATCTCTGTCCTTGGAAAACGTACAATTAAATGAAGGGAAAGTTTGAATGTGGCCTCTGAGAGACTCTGTTTCCCTGAAAACAAAATCATTTTGCTCTAGTCAATCAATAACTACATGGTAAATGTGAATCTTGGGCTCAGAAAGAGGTTATCGGCCACAACATTTCTTAACACTTTCATAATGTTATCAGGAATTAAAAGGTAACATTTATCAAATATTTACAAGTTGTGTGGGACACAGCACAGTGTAAACATATGAATCTGATAATATCCAAGCTGCAGTTTTAAAACAGATCCAAAAAAATCTCAAAAATGTTTGCTCTTCAATGATACATTCTCCATCATGTAAAAATTTAACCATTGAGATGCTCTAATGACATGTGGAATGGGTCACACCAGGAGGAATGTATCTCAGGTGAAAGGTCAATATCAACACAGATAAAAGAGACTGGATTAGGCAGGTTATGCCAAGAAGGAAGGACACACATTTTATACATGAATGTAGGGGGAAAAAAAGAAAAACTATTATATAATGGAAAATGTGAGACAAGTGTTATTTATACCAGTGATTACATATGAAAGGTGTGTATTAAAGTACACAAAAAAGAAATAGTCCCATCTTCCTGTGGTTAACTCCATTTTCCCTTTTGTTGTCTGTGGTGGCATTTGTCTGGAGTTTTAGGGGGCAGAAACTTCATTCATCTTTCTCCTTGCCTTGTCCCCAGGGCACTATGCCTCTGTATAGGGCTTGTTCAGTCCAGAGCCTCCACAGCCACTTGCATTGTAGTGGACCTTTATTCTATTAATTAGAGAAGATCTAGAAAAGTAAGAGGAAGGGGAGGAGGAGGAAGAGGGAAGCATAAACCAGAAGAAAATCATCTTAAAGAGGAAAAAAGGATCATTAGTTGGAGGAGTTGTACAGCCCCAACACCTCAATCTCCACACACAGACACCTTCTCCTCCTGGTGAACTTGAAAGGTTCAGGACACTGCTCTTCATTTTATACCTCGCACACTGCCGCTGTCTCTACCATCCTTTACCTGTGGGTCCTGTGTGAGGGCCAGCACTCGAGCAGAACTGGAGTGGGCTTGACTGGAGAGTAAGATTTAGAACAATGAAATACAACTTTCCAGAAAAGAAAATTTCTTAAAGTAGATTTTATTGGTAGAACATTTGTTTCTTTGCTTTCAGAGTTTAAAGGGCTTACATTGTGAATTTCTTAGTCCTTGAATCTGAGAACTGTATTAAGCTCTACAGTGATGGTGGGTGGCAGGTAGAAATTCAAGGTTGCTTTGCAAGGGTAATTGGAAATAAGGCCTAAATGGCCATATAGAAATAAAAGAACAACATCAACAAAATATTTCTTCTAAAACACAAGAAGTGAAGATTTTTTTATCAAATATGGGAAGGGAAACTGGGGACAAAGAGAACCAGAACTTGAATATCCCAAGACATTGGGCTTCTACAGAACAGGCATATGTACATTTTATATTTCAGCATTTTGCTGTGAATGAAATACTGCCAGATGTAAAAAGTAATTATTATTTTGTTTACATGTGTAACAAATTAATAAAATAAAAAGCACCATATCCTTTTTAAGTTAGGCTATAGAATGTAAATCAGACACCAGTTCATTAAATGGATATTCACCCTGTATAAATATGGGTGGGAAAAAGGAGAGCTTTATAACTAATTGACTTCCTGCCTCAGGCACCCAAACATCTTTCTGCAACTCTGGATTTGTCCCTCTAGCATACTACTGCCAAAATGATCAACACAAGGTCCCAAAATAACAATTTATTCTGCCCAAAGGACATTGTGCCCTCAGTCTCCTGGCCAGATGAATTGGCACAATTACATCCTTCTCTCTTGCTTTCCCCCCAGGATATCCTAGGTGTCAGGGCTTTACATGTTGCGATGATTCAGAGCAAAAAATCTGCTAAGAGGAAAGACAGTGCTACAAGCGTCTTCTTAGATTCTTAGGTCCAAACTGATGGAGCGAAACACAAATCCTCCAATGGTTTGTTTCCTTCAAAACTTCACTGCCCCTCAGGCACATCCACAGATCAAGTGGAAAGCTAAATCCTTTCCTGACTCCTGACACACAAATATATTGGCGTTAACTAACAACGGTCCCAAATTAGCCAATTTCAAGTCTTCTTTTCAGGCTACGTCCCTTCCCTCACCAAGAATTAGCAACTTAAAGACCATCCTGCAAAAGCCAGGTTAATCTGCTGAGCTACAGTTCTCTCTCTGAAGCAGTCTGACGGAAAGGAGAATATGTATGCATTTCTACTTTAGGAAATAAAACTATTCAACATGGTTTCTTGATGATTTACTCTTATTTGCTTTGCCTCTTCTGCCTCAAAACTCTCTTCTATCAGTGTGTTCCTTTGGTCAGAGCTGTTGTTGTTGTCGTTGTTGTTATTTTTAAAGTTTCCTTTACTCATTTCTCTTTCTGAGTCAGACTCACTGAGTTCTGCATGAACAAACCCTTTCATCAGGAAACCCCACAGCTCCCCCTCAGGATGTTCAGGAACATCTGCTGCAAAAGCTTTCCTCAGTATAAGTAACTCAGAGTAGGGTTCTTTACAAGGAGCTGAGAAGTTGGAAGAAGAAGGTAGTCATTTCTTTAGACAGAGGCTCAACATCTGACCCCACTGAGGTCCCCACTGCCAGGTATTAGGATGAGTGATTCTAAACCCAAACACAGGTAGGCACTTGAGCAGTGTTTTTGACCCTCAACAACTGCCTGCTGGAGAATTACTCACCACTGGTATTTCACTGTGATTTTAAAAAGATAATGCTATTACTTCCTGGGGAGAGAGACAGGGAGAAAAGGTCCGGGAAGATCCCAATGAAAATGAAAA
This sequence comes from Mustela nigripes, assembly GCF_022355385.1. Lineage (NCBI taxonomy): Eukaryota > Metazoa > Chordata > Mammalia > Carnivora > Mustelidae > Mustela > Mustela nigripes. The sequence continues at coordinate 71,064,724 of NC_081569.1, forward strand.
AGGAGACATTTACATAAGAATTCCTTAGTGGTTCTCTAAGACTAAAATCTTATTTATAAAATCTTGTGACAAAACACAGAAACAGTCCATATCTACTCACTGTTCGTGTTTGGGACTCTTACCAAGAGGGACATGACTTTCTATTGAACTGTCAGTTTAATGAGGATTAATTAGTTTGAAGGATTACCTTCATTCTCCATTTATTTGCTCATCTGTTCGTACAGTCAGTCAATATTAGTTATTGAGTGCCGGCCTATTCCAGGTGTGGTGGTAGGTACCAGGGGTACAACAGTGAGCCAAACCGGGCACCTCTACCTCTCCATGTAGGTGAAGAATAGGCCATTTATCAATTAATCACACAAATAAACATAAAATTACAAGGAGAGGGACATGGGACTATGCAAACCCATAATAGTACTATTTGTCCTAGTCGGGAAAGTCAGGGAATACTTACCTGAGGAAGTGTGGATTGAGCAAGGACGTGAGGGAGGAGCAGTACTCGAAGAACTGAGGGGATGGCTGGATTGGGGAGAGTGAGGATGGCCGGGAGTGAAGAGGACAGAAACAGACCTTTGGGGACATGATCATGCAGCCTCTCGTTAAGGCCATGTCAAGGCTTGGGCTTTATCCTAAGAGCAATGGAAAGCTATCGAAGGGTTTTACACAGGAGAAATGATAAGATATGATATGAGATGACATGATGTGATATAATACTATTAGGTTGGATTTCTCTGCCTGCAGCAGGTTGGTGGTGGCAAGAACAGAGGGCAGGCAAGCTATCAATAGACTGAAAGGGACCAGAAAGGTGACTGGTAGAGGTTATTTCATTTAGAAATCTTTACACATTGATTAAATCAATCTGATACTGTCTCGTCAACAAATGGTGTTGGGAAAAACCGGACAGCCACATGCAGAAGGATGAAACTGGACCACTTCCTTACACCATACACAAAAATAAATTCTAAATAGATGAAAGACCTAAGTGTGAGACAGGAAACCATCAAAATCAGAGAGGAGAACACAGGCAGCAACCTCTTTGACCTTGGCTGTAGCAAATTCTTACTAGACACATCGCTGGAGGCAAGAGAAACAAAAGCAAAAATGAACTACTGGGACTTCATCAGGGTAAAAAGCTCCTGCACGGCAAAGGAAACAAGCAACAAAACTAAAACACAGCTTACAGAATGGGAGAAGATGTTTTCAAATGACATATCTGATAAAGGGTTAATATCCAAAATCTATAAAGGACTTATCAAACTCAAAACCCAAAAGGCAAATAATCCAGTTAAGAAATGAACAGAAGACATGAATAGGCATCTTTCCAAAGAAGACATCCAGATGGATAACAGACACATGAAAAAATGCTCAACATCCCTCATCAGGGAAATATAAATCAAAACCATGATGAGATATTACCTTACACCTGTCAGAATGGCTAAAATTAACAAGTCGGGAAACAACAGATGTTGGCAAAGATGCAGAGAAAGGGGAACCCTCCTTCAGTGCTGGTGGGAATGCAAGCTGGTGCAGCCACTCTGGAAAACAGCAGGGAGGTTCCTCAAGAAGTTAAAAATAGAACTACCCTACGATTCATCAATTGCACTACTGGGTATTTACCGAAAGGTTAAAAAAATACAGATTCAAAGGGGTATAGGCACTCTGATGTTTATAGCAACATTATCAACAATAGCCAAACTATGGAAGAGCCAAGTGTCTACGGACTGATGAATGGATAAAGAAGTTGTGGCATATATATATATATTTTTAAAATATACTTATATTATAATTATATATTAGATTAGATTATAATTAATTATAATATATCATTATATATTCCATTATATATAATGAAAATAAATTTCCATTATATATGTATATTTCAAATATACATACATATATGGATATGTGTGTGTGTGTGTATAAAATGCAATTTGCTCAGCCATCAGAAAAAATGAAATCCTGCCATCTGCAATGATGTGGATGGATCTAGAGTGTATTATGCTAAGCAAAATAAGTCAGTCAGAGAAAGACAAATACCATATGATTTCACACGTATGTGGAATTTAAGAAACAAAACAGATGAACATAAAGGAAGGGGGGAAAAGAGAGGAAAGCAAACCATAAGAAACTTAACAATAGAGAACAAACTGAGGATTGATTCGGAGGTGGGCGGGGGATAGGTTAAATGGGTGATGGCTATTAAGGAGAGCACTTGCTGTGACGAGGACTGGGTGTTATATGTAAGTGATGAATTACTAAATTCTACTCCTGGAAAAAAAAGAAGGACTGGAAAATGGCATGACTGGCTATCTTTAGAACAGTGATTCTCAGTGGGAGTGATTTTGCTTGTAAGGGGCATATGGCAATGTCTAGTAACCTTTTTGGGAGGAGTATAATTGACGTGGAACATTATATTAGCTTATAAAATAATTATGATTATATTAGGATACAGCATAAAGATGCAGTATTTGTATATATTTCAAAATAATCACAGTAACTCTAGTTAACACCAGTCACCACACATAATTACAAAATTTATTTTTCTTATAATAAAAACTTTTAAGATCTATTGTTAGCAACTTGCAAGTAAGCAACCCAGTACTGTTAACTATAGTCACTGTGCTGTACATTATATCCCATGACTTATTTATTTTATACTTGGAAGTTTGCACATTTTTATCTCCCTTCACTTACCTTTCTGACCTGCACCCCTTCTGGCTATCACCAATCTGTCATCTGTATCTATTTTTCAAGGAAAAATACTTTTAAAGTGAGCGTTGTTCTCATGAAGCATCTTGGTCTAGTTATAAAGATAAAGGTGAAGTTATTAAAATTTATTAGCCAAAAAAATAATCAATGATATTTACAAGGTAAATCAGATCCTGTTTTTTATCTGACACCCTATGTGTTTCTTCTGTGGGGCCTATTTACATTTCCCCACTCCCCTCCTAACAGATCCTTCCTTCCATTTATTCAACAGAGGATTTGCTTCTGCCATTTATAAGCCAAAATCACTTAGCCAACCTGTCTAAGAATCCTTGGTTGTAAAAGAGCTAATTATAGTCTTCAGGCTTTCCTCATGGGGTTGGTTATTATGAGTATAATCTGCAGTAATAGGTGTGAAAGTGCCCTGTACGCTAGAATACATGAGATCAATGTAGGTTGGCATTATCGTAGTGCTCCGAATTATGTGTGACGTCTGCCTTCTCTGGGAGTTAATGGAATGTGGGTATGAATATTTGGGCAGGAAAAATTAGTTTAGATGCTTTGGTTAGGATACTCACCAAATTCCTAGGCAAGGCAATGATTAGTTCAGAAGTAAAGGGGCAAAGCAGAGGCAGACCTGGAGAGGGTTCTTGGGGCAAATTTGTAGCCACAGTCTCAGGTCTCTGGACATTATGAGTCTGTACTCCAGTACATTGGCGATGGCGAAAAGGCATGTGTAACAGCAGTAGGTGGCAATTGTGCCTGCAGAAAGCATCCATTCACAACTGGGAGGAGATAAAAAGGCTCTAAGAACTGAGAGAGGACAGCATTGCTGTACTTGGGGGACACTGGCAGGGAAGAGCCTCTGGTTTCCCCAGAAGAACAAACAGCTATGCTTAACCTCTCACTCCTGTTTGTGTCAGCAGGTTCAGGATTGATAAAACAAACCTACTTTAACAGGGCACGGAGTGGGGGGAGGGGAATCATGCCTCTCAGAGATGGGAACAGGGAACAGAAGAATCAGGGAAGAGATGAAGATATCAAATGTGTCATAGGGCTTTCCACCCAAATTCCATGGATACCAAGCTACTGCATGAACCAGAGTCTTTAAGATACGTCTGTTCTCTGTCCTCTTGCCCCTTCCTCATTAAATCTTGATATAATCTCTGATGACATTGGGACTAGAAAGGGCCTTCTTCATTTTCCTGAGAAGCAGGAGGCAGTCATGAACTTGTTTGTGCAGAGGAGTGCAGAAAAAAGGAGAAAGGTGTTGGGAGCAACTTCTTCAGCTGTGAACATTGCTTCCAATGTGTGGAGAATCAGTTCTAACTGTTTAACACTCTGGGTCTCTCCTAAGGTCATTTCAAAATGTATTGAAAAAGTCCTCTCCAAATAGAAGCAGTGAATTCTAAAGTACAGTAACCCTATCTAGAGATTTCTATTCTCTCTTGGTAAGGTAGTCCTCCCTGGGGAAAGTTGTGAAGAGATGATCAAGAAATTAAAACCAGGCATAGGATGTTTCCATTTGAGAGCATAGAGGGTTCCTAGGATCCGAGGAGGTAAGATCCTGAGAAACCCAGTTCCTGTCTTGCAAGGAGCCTTTGGGATGGTATGTTTATGACTGTGTGTTTCTGTGTGTATGGAGCAGGAAGTGGAGGTGTTGCACGTTCACCTTTGTAAGAGACCGAGTATATAAAGGGGAGCTGAAGAATCTTCTGGAGGTTTGGATGGTCTATCAAATCTAATAAACATTTACTGACATGAGTGTGGTATGAGATGGTCTAGAAGATGGGCAGGACTTAGAAGGCTGAGGAAGGTTGGGACATGGCAAGACATTGCAAGTAGAAGGGATAGCTGGAGCAAGGAAAATGAAAGATGAAAATGTAGGGCTTAGACAAAAACAATATCCCGTCATTCAGAATGGCTGCACATTTCGGAGCTGGTTATAGAGGCAAAATAAGATTGGAAAGGTTAATTCTGGTCAAATTATAGAGTTTGTAAAGGCAGTCAGAAAGGGGGGAGGACCATTTATTCAGTCATTCCAGAAATATTTATTAAAGTGTGACCATGTGCCAAACACAATTCCAAGTGCTTCAGATGTATCGGGAAACAAAAAAGATGAACAGTACTGCTGTTACAGGATTTACATTCTAGGGAGGACAATCTGCTACTACGTGCCTTTGACCTGAATGCTCATGAACTAAATCTGTACAACAACCCTGTTAGGTTGCTACTACGATTAACCTGTTTTTAGGATGGGAAATGGAGGCACAGGGAAGTTAAACATATTGCCCAAGATCACACAGCTAGTAAATGTCTGGAGTGGCTCGTAACCACCTCATTATAATAGTTGTCAGAGCTGAAGGAGGAGAATTTCAAGACGGTACGTTTGGCAAGAGGGGCTGATGAGGAGTAATTGTAAGTTAGACGAGAAGGAAACACGGTAGATGGACTAGGTGTCTTTAACAACAGACATTTATTTCTCACAGTACTGGCAGCCAGCAGCCTGAGATTGGGGTGCTGATATGGTCAGATTCAGGTGAGAGCTCTCTTTCTGGCCTGCAGATAACCAGTTTCTTGCTGTGTCTTCACATGCCCTCTCCTTTGTGCTTGTGCGTGGAGAGAGAGAGATCTCTCTCTTCTTTCAACCACAGAGCTGGGCGTATACACACTAAATGTGTACAACTTGATCTGTTTGGAAATAAGTATGCAGCCATTAAACTACCACCACAATCTATACTATCAATAGTATTGATAGGGTTTCCTCCTGTTCTATTTATTACTCTTATTTTTATTATTATGTATGTAGAATAATAACAGTTAACTAAAATAGTCCAACTCAGAAGCAGAGAGTAGAATGGTGGTTGCCAGAATCTAGGAGGGGGGAAACAGGAAGACGTTAGTCAAAAGGTCCTGAGTTTCAGTCATGCAAGATGAATAAGTCCTGGAGATCTACTGTCAGCAAAGTGCCTGTAGTTGACAATACTGTATATGGTATGCTTAAAAATGGCAAAGAGAATAGATCTTGTATTAAATGTTTCCTACCTCCTCTTAAATGGCTCCCAGTCCTACAGGAGTAGGACCCTACCCGTATGATCGTATTTGCCTTAGTTACTCCTAAAAACCGATCTCCAAATATAGTTACAATGGGCGTTAGGGCTTCAGCATTTGAATTTGGAGGAGGGACACAATTCTGTCCATAGTACCAGGTAGCATTAAGATCTTAAAAATCATGTATTTGTCTGGGCTTACTGCCAATATGTATTTTCTCATTTAATCCAATTCATACCCTAGGAAGTAGCTTATATTCTCCCCCACTTTATGGATTGTGGAAAATGCAGTTGCAAGAATTTTTTTTTTTAAGAATTTATTTATTTATTTATTTATTTATGAGAGAGAGAGAATGAGCGGGGGTAGGGGGAGGGACAAAGGGAGAGAAAAGAGAGAGAGAGAGAAGCAGATTCCCTGCTGAGCAGGGAACCCAACACAGGGCTGTATCCCAGGACCCAGAAATCATGACCTAAGCCAAAGGCAGACGCTTAACTGACTGAGCCACCCAGGCACCCCTGCAGTTACAAAGAATTTAAAGATGTTTTCTCACCACACCTACATCTGTTGGTGGCTCCTGGCCTAAAGCCCCTGGTCCACATTTTGTGTACCACACGGTACTGCCTGACAGTCACCACACCTCAGGCTTAGTGCCTGGCTGGGTCCTAAAGGCTCTGCAACCCCTAGAAAGGGAGCTCTTGCTCTCCAGGAGGGGCTTCTCCTGTGCCCCGAGGCAGAGGACCTGGCAGAGCTCCCAGGGTGCTGGGAAATAACGTTCTGCCCCCCAGGGAACCAAGTCTGGAGAAGAGATGCAGAGAAAGAGAGTTTGGGTGGTGAATTTATCCGAGTCAATTCAAGAAGAATGATTTTTTTAGTTTTTGTTGTTATCATTGTTTGTTTGTTTAAAGAACTTTCAGAAGGAAAAACGGTTGAGCATTTCCCAGGGTAGAATTACTTAGCGATTTGGAGAGATGAAAATGTGTTTTCTACACAGGAAAATCTGAACCTCTTTTTTTCATAGCCACTTTTCACAGACTTTCCTTTTTAAACTTCCTTCATCTTCTGATTCATTTCTACGGTTCTGCTATGGTCCGCTATTAGCATGGCTCTGTGTAAAGGCTGAGGGAAATAGGTTTGAAATGGCTGTGACAGGCTTCTGGAAGGTGGCACGAAAAAGGAGTCTTGTGGCTAAAATCATGAGAATTCATTGGTGGAATGATGCATTACGTTTTCCATGCCACATGTCTGATCTTCGAGACAGAGCCATGCAGAGTTGGGATGCCTAGAAACTGGTTTGTCCCTCAGGTGACAAGAAGTGAGCATTAATGGCATTCTATCATTTGGATCTTGCATACCAACAGGTCCAGGGGAAAGGTAAACCAAAGTGGGAACTAAATTCAACAGCTTATATTTGAACAAGTTAATGTGTTTTCTCTTAAACTCATAATAAGTAACATAGATACATGGGTTTGATACCAGATGTCTATTATTAGTGAGCTAATATTTGTCTCCTGAAACTAATAGCTCATCTTTGCTTTCAAACACTCTCAGATCCCTCATTTAATTGAATAGTTTCTCTGCACTTGGAAAATTCACATATGTTACATAATTTAATCTTCACAATGACCTACTAAGATGTGGTCATGTCCATGTTACAATAGAGGAAACTGAATGATGCATGACAGTTTTATCCCCTGTAAGTTCACTGAGGACTGTGCCCACATACATTGTATATCCAGCAATCACTCAAGCATCTGCCACACAGTAGATGCTCAGTATTTGTGAAAGTCCTGAAGAGCAGCATAGCCAACCTCAAACTCAGATTTTTGCTCTTACGGCAGTAAGAATGACTTATGACATCAGAATGACTTGTTATATGCTAATCATTATAGAGAAATATTTTCCTTTAATGCTAGTATTTCAGCATTATAAACACACTCTGGCAACATCCATTTAGATTTGCTTTTCTTTAAATAATGTAAGGAACACATGTTTACTGTATAAGAATTAGGCATACAAATTTAAATCATTTGGTGCCCATACATTTGAAACACCTGCCTCTTCTTATAGCATTTTGTGCTACGACAAAATCGGTATTCTTGTTGTTTTTTTTTTCAATTTTTACATTATTACTGAAGTATATTTGACATGTTAGTTTCAGGTCTACAACACAGTAGTTTAAAAAAATCCTATACATTACTCAATGCTCACCATAGTAAGTATAATCGCCATCTAGCACCTTACAACATATCACCTTACTCCAATATTATCGACTATATTCCCTATGCTGCACTTTTCATTTCCATGACTTATTTATTTTATAAACAGTTCATGTTATAAAGAGTTATTTTATAACTGTTAATCCCTTCACCTATTTCACCCATCCTCTAATCCCCTCTACCCTAGCAACCACCAGTTCTCTCTTTGTGAGTCTGTTCCTGTTTTTTTCTGTCTGTCATCTGCTTTTTTGGATTCCACATGTAAGTGAAATCATATGGTATTTGTTTTCTCTCTGATTTATTTCACATAACGTAATACTTTCTGGGTCCATCCATGTTGTCACAAATGGCAAGATTTCATTCTTTTTCATGGCTGAGTAATATTCCATTGTATGTGCTTGCCATATCTTCTTTATCTGTATATTCTTTCTTAACAAAAACTTTGTTCTTCCCATCCACTCTCCGAATTCTCCTTGGAGTCAAAGACAAGACAGTTTCTCTCTTTATGATCACCCAACAAGATCCAGTAGGACCATTCCTGAAGACTGTGGACCAGAAATGGGGATGGCAAGGCTCCCATTTCAAACATTTTTATCTAATCATTGTCAGTTAAAAACGAGCACGAGGGAAGCCTGCAAAGGGCAATGATTTTGTCCTCAATCTTCTCTTGCTCAATGGAAAGAACAAATTCAGGTAGTTTGCTATTAAATCTCCAGATGAAATCCATATCTTTAACAGCCATTCTGTCTCCCAGATCCTGGCTGATGGGCTCTACCTACAGTAACAAGCCTTTTGTTTTTCCAAATTCTCTTTTCTCCTACAATCTAGGACTTAGACACATTGCCTTATATTTACTTACTAAAATGCATTCTTGTTTCTCTGACTTTGTTTCACCATAAGTAATAACTAAAAGACTGATTTGATTAGTAAGAGTGAGGAAGAAGATGGCTATTCCAGTAAAATTCATTTAGCACTCTAAAATAGTGCTTTATTATTTTTCCCTCAACTCTTATCTCACCTTGGTTCCCCAAAGTCATTGTGCTGAGCCTGCCTGTGCCAGCTCCCTCTTTCCCAACAGCAGTGGATGGTTCTTAAGAGTGGGGGGAGGTGGGCGCCTGGGTGGCTCAGTGGGTTGAAGCCTCTGCCTTCGGCTCGGGTCATGATCCTGGGGTCCTGGGATCAAGCCCCGAGTCAGACCCTCTGCTCAGCGGGGAGCCTGCCTCCCCCTTCCTCTCTCTGCCTGCCTCTCTGCCTACTTGTGATCTCTTTCTGTCAAATAAATAAATAAATATCTTTTTATAAAAACAAGAGTGGGGGGAGGTCTTTGCTAAGGATGTTGCCATCACTCTTAATCCACAAGAGCTTTCATTTCTTATTCTTTTATTATTATTTTTAAGATCTGAGGCTTGATTACTGTGAGAGGTCAGGGAAGACTGGCAAATGTAGAGGGGAGAGAAAAGAGTAACATGATATTTTCTATAGAAAAATGCATTTTGGGTGTCAGAAGCTGACAGGGGAAAAACACACAGACATTCATGGCAAAATTGTTGATGGAAGCTTAGGGGACTAATCCTGATGCTTACTTTATTTTCTTTTTAATGGGATGTCAGTTCTGAAGAATAAACAGTCTTTCCTGAATCCAGAGTTATAAGCACTTATTTGTCTAGATAAAGTACAGAAAAGAAATATTATGTGCTACAGCCCATAAGTCATCTTCATGGCCTTTCAGGTAAACTACCAAGTATTTTTACTGTTCAACTCAGTGGAACACAAATTGGTAAACTGAGAGCTAACTGATCACAGCCGCTGAAGCAGTTCCAAACTGACACCCAAAATTTCATCTTAATCTGAAATGGCAAAATCACTTACCTAAAAAAGTACCACAATAGGGGATGCCCACATCCTCTATTATGGGCAAAAGGAAAAGAAAAAATGGAAGCATGTATCAGATGCTTCAAGGAAGGGCCCATTTTCTTCCGAGACCTGTTCCAAATGTTCCCTACTAGCAGAGCAAAGTGTGGTCTCCCCCACCCGAGTCCTAACACTCCAAGGGCAGCACATGTACAGATCTGCGGATCACAAAATACAAAGATGTAAAATGGGATTGTAGCACTGGACAAACACAGAAATAAGGTTACGGGAGCCTGTCCCTCTGTTCTAGTATCATGAATTGTGGAGGTAGAAACACCAGCAGTCAGAGTGTGAGTAGCTAGAAATCAATTTAAAATCTGAACCAGCCACAATTGCTGAAGGAAGGCTGAGAATTCTCTGCAATTGCTCTGAAAAGCCAATGAGAGGAGGAAGCTGTAAGTGAAGTGCAGAATGGCATGAAGCAAAATCAAAGAGCACAGACAAACAGACAATGTACAACATTAATGACAAAAGAAAATGTGCAGTGGTCTCACCAACTTCTTACTGAAGAACATTAAGGAGTTAATACAAGAGCCATACTATCCATTATAACATTATCAAACATTTAATTCCAGTGGAGTTTCCTTCCTTGCAAATGGCTTACAGATTCCTGAAATTTGAACAGTGGTGGTTTAATGTAAGGAATCTTGGAGCCCCGAGTCAGGGAAGCCGACCTCAAGCCCCACCTGTGTCTACTGCTAACTGCCCATTTAGTCATTCATGTGTTCATTCAATCATCCCAACAAGTGTTTTTGAAAACCTATTTATTCTAGACTCTGTGTGAGCTTCAGCAACCGTCTTAGTATCTTTGGAACTCAGATTACACATGTGTAAAAGGGGATGCTGATTCACATACTGACAACCTCAGAAGGTCTGCAGAGAATCAGAAGAGATAGTGTAAAAAGGAACTGAACTATGTCTATAACTTTTCTTTTATTCTAGATAATTAACATAAGCTCATTTAACGTGTTGAAACCTGGTCTAAGTAATGTTGTAATTACGTTGTCACTATGACTGCAGAAACCATCTTTTGGTCTTCTGAGCTACTGCCGAAATGCTAAGCAGCACTCGGCATCATTCTGAACGCTTTTAGCACTCTGTGTGTGTGTGTGGTTCAGTTTTGCTTGAAAACTGTCAAATATCAATTGGGATTAGTCTGATTTCATTGATCTCTTCACCCATTTAGATAGAAAATATCAGATTCAGAAACACACATTAAAAAAGAAAAAAGAAAAAACTTCTGTTATTCATTAAGGGGTTCAGAAGTTAGTAGAGAGGGTTTCAATGAGCTTCTCTTTGGCGCAAACTCTGCCTCTCTCCTGTCTTCTAGAAAGCCCTGCACTGTGTCCAGGTGGACTCAAAGAGCACATGGCACTGGTACTGACCTTGAACACACTTATGAAGATGGCTCTCCATTCCTTCCTCATCCTATGCAAAGGGCCTGTCTTTACAATGGCCCTGCTGGGTGGTTGTAAACTCAGTTGATAGAGTAGCCAGAGTGTTAGGCATGCATCAATATGGCTCAAGTATGGAAGGAGCTCAGTTTCTCTTGCTTTGCTTTTAGGTGGTTGCTCAGTCAGGGAGAGTTCAGACATATAACTGCTTCTTTTCCAGCTTAGCTTCTTACCAACAAGCAAGCTTCTTCTTGCATGTAAATGGGCCATTTAAGAGGCAAAAAAAATTTCCATAATTGTGTGGAATAATCTTGACCCCATTGCCAGGTTTTTAGTATATATGTAAAGTCAGAGGAAAGCAAACATCTCCTGGGACCTGGACGCGGTAGTGGTCAGCAATATCGCCAAATAAAAAGAGGACTTCTCCCCTGACCGTTTCCATAAAAGTGCCATCATAGCTGTCCCTGCTCTCCCCCTTGCACTGAGTTTTTGACCCCACAAAGCATCGTCTCTGACACTCTCTCATTATAATTTTTCTCTTCATAGAAATCATAGTACCACTCTGGTGGGGGATGTTGATGAGGAAGGAAGCTATGCATGGATGAGAGCAAAGGATATGCGGGAGATCTCTGTACCTTCCTCTCAATTTTGCCATGAACTTAAAACTTTTATCAAACATGAAGTTTATAATTAAAAAAACAGTTTTGTGCAAAAGGACATTGAGCCTACCACATTTCTGAGAATGCGATTGTAGTGCTCATTCATGAGCTTTTCTGGTCCTTTTATCAGCAAGAAAGAAATGGCACACCCAAATTTCGTAACTGAGTTGAGTGTAGTACAGGAATGCTTCAAAGATAGAATGGGGCTCAGGAAAATAAATTGTACAGAACCCAGGGTCTACCAGCAGTGAACATAGTTACCATCCTGAAGAAAGTGACTGGAAAAAATAGTTTCAAAAACCCACTGACAATCACTGTGCAGAAAGAATGAGTCTCTGGTGGAGAGACCAAGCCAGCCCACCATGACCTCCCTCATTCTTATTTCCTCCTACCCTCCATCACCTACTAGTGCCTCTTCTTGGCAGAATTAGCTGGAAGCCTGTGGACAAGGGCACCTGTCAGAGCTGTCTACATGGATGAGCCTTATAGGGCACAGAGTAGGATGGAGAAGAATGCAGAGCGGACATGGAAAGATCATCCAAAAATCTTTAGCACTGACCTCTCTCCTGGCACCCACATAGGCAGCCATTTCTTATCTGCTGTCTTTGTAGCCTAGAATGTACCTGTTAGCAAAGCTCATTTAATTGACTAAGACTTAAATTTGGCTTTAAAATTAGATCAAAAGCAGTCATTGTTTTAAAAGAAACATTCTATCTTTTGGTTACAAGAACTAAGTATTTTAACAATAAATATTTCAGCGTCAATCAAATAGACTCACTTAAGAAAGGGCTATATAGTAGGAGATTTATGAAAAATCTCATTCTTTCCAAAATGCTTTACTGAAATTAAAATGGCTCTTTCTCACAAGGTAGCCGTGGCTTCTTATCATCTCTTTTTTTTCCAAAGCCATCTGGTACTGTACTTGATGTGAAATATACCTCTTAATTTCACTGTAAATATTCATATTCAATAAAACATTTTATCATCATGTTTAGATAACTGGAATATTTAATTTTGTTAACTAGGTTAAATGTAAGGAAGATCATTTAAACATTACTATTTGTTGCAAGGCCTGCCACAACTTGCCGATAGACGATACACATTCTTCTTATGGCATAAAAAATACCAGGATGTTGGGGAAATCAATAAGGTTATGACTGGAGAAAGGGGGCTGGACTAAGTGGCCATCCCAGATTCCACGCACACACTTCCCTCTCTTAGCCCATAAGGAATTATCAGAAAGCTAGTGAGTCTGGTATTTAAACATAAATTCATCTGTAATTTGGTGCTTTTCGATGGGGGTTTTCAGAGCTCAATTTCAGTTTCATCTCAAAGTGGAATTTCAGAGTTACTTGACAATAACAGGTTTGCTCTTGAAAAATGAAAGTGAAAAGTGAAGTCTGGATACCCCCACTCCTGCCAACCATGCCGTCGACTTTCAGCTTCTTCCAGAGTGAAGAGCATGTTTGGCGTTGGTGGAGACATAGTGAGCTACCTTGTGAGAACTCCTTCAAGGCAGCCGATTATTCACTGTAGCAGAAATGTCCAAATCTTGTTGAGAAATTCATAGCACTAAAAACAAAAGCTTTGCATAGCCATGTAGGTTCAGATGTATAATCGCCTATAAAATCTAACATAAATCTGGACTCAAAGAAAATATATGCAAAAGGCCCAAATGGAGTCCCATATTTTGATCCTAAATTTCTCTAGTTTTGTATATGGGAAGGTTTTCTTTGTCATGCATCCAACCAGATAGATCCAAATGGTCTCCTGAAAATTAATTGTCCTCAGACAATTACCATAGGTCCTCTGCTTTGGAGACGAGGTTGGAAGAAGGTGGTTTAACTGGGTATTTGTAGTACTCTTTGAAACTATTTAGATTCTGGTGAGGATGGAAGAGGTATTAGAAGTGTCTCAGATATAAAAACTGTTGCTAATAAAAGCTAAAAATCAAATCTTTTATTTAATACTTTGGAATTCATTTCTCTTTAAATTTTTAAAAAAAGATTTTATTTATTTATTTGAGAGAGTGAATGAGAGAGAGTTAGCAGGGGTGGGGCAAAGGGAGAGGGAACAGCAGATTTCCCACTGATCAGGCCTCCATCCTGGGACTCTGAGATCATGACCTAGCTGAAGGCAGACATTTAACCAACTGAGCCACCCAGGCGCCCCCATTTCCGTTTAAATTTGGTAGGAAATAAAACTGTCCAAAAAAAGGAAAACTATTACTAGAATTTCTAAAAATTTTGGAGTTAAGGGTGGAAAAAAATAAATATAAATTAATTGTGAGGAATTAGATATGAGTGGTAGAAAATTTGTTATCTCGTGGTCTGAGCCTAAATAAGCATGTTCTTAGATAGCACTGCTCAATTTTACCAGATACATTTCAAGGATATAACAGGACTCAGGTTAGGTCATTAATATATAACTCTCTCATAATTTACTTTTTGATAAATATTGTCCAAGTGAATTTTTTTTTTCAGATTCAACATGTTGCTTTCTTAGAAAACACTCAAAGCAGATGATATTCCTAAGTAAAGCTGAAACTTGTACAAATTAATCAAAAGGACATTTTTGTTCAAACAATCAGGAGTTGGGCAGAGGGAGAATCCAGAATATACTGCATGTTGTCTCAACCCATGTACAAATATATCTTGGGAGACAGCCAGCTTGGTCCTTTTGCAATAGAGTAGGTTTGGAAAGCAACATAAAATCTTCAGTATATCATGTGCATTTAGTACACTTTACAGTGTTTTGGTAATAAAAATATGGGAACAATTTGTCAGAGGGTGAAAATGACAAATGATTACATATAAATTTTTTCTTATGTTTCAGGTGGGAATAGAGGCAAAGAATGGTGTACAATGGTCATACTTTTTCTAAAATGTTTGCACCATTTAACAAATAAGATTAGAAAATGCCCTATTTACTGCCTTTTCCCAAAGCTGTCCCTTATTGGAAGAAGAAGAAGAAGAAAGGCAATAATATAGTTAATTAGCAAAAAACAGGAAGTAATTGCTGTGTTTAGGCCAACAGTAAAATAAAGCATTTTCTTTCAAAATCCTGCAGAAATACACAGGGAAGAGAGTAGGCAACTGCTGAGCATTCTTTGTTCCCAAGGTCATATTTTCTTACATAGGTGACCTTGGATGAAACACTAAAACTTCATTATGTGTCAAGACACTCACTGCTTTGCCATTCCTCTGCAGTTCCCCATCATTTGAGGACAACATTGTCATCGCTCTGAATGGCATGCAAGATTCTTCACAACCTAACCCTTGCCTCCCTCTTCAGTCTCTTGGCCTGACACCCACACATCCACCCATCACTGCAGATGTATCACAATTAATTATGGTAGATCCTAAGTGGACCGTGTCTGCAAGCCCCCATGCCTCTCTTTACTTACTCAGCATATATTGGGGGAGTACATAATGTGTGCCAGACATTGTGCCAAGGGCTAAGAATAAATGACAAGCAAGGCAACATGATCCAATGTCTCATGCAGTTTATGGTGGAGTAGGGTTAACAAAGAAACATAACGTACCTCTGTTAAAAATAACTAAAAAAAAAAAAAAATGATGATATTTACTGATTGTGATGGGTGCTGGCAAGGGGGAAAAAAAAACCCACGAGTGTTGACATAGAGACAAAGAAGATGAGGGGGATGAGGTGGTGACATTTAGGTTGTGCCAGGTGAAGGCCTGGGACCAAGACTTCCAGAAACATACTCAAGCTCTAAGTAGGTAAGACTTTCTAAGGCTCAAGAATTGAAGGCTGTGGTGCCTGGGTGGCTTGGGCAGTTTTATGTCTTGACTCTCGGTTTTGGCTCAGGTTGTGATCTCATGAGTCCTGAGATCTAGCCCTGTGTGGATCCCTGCATGGGGTTCAGTGGGAGTCTGCCTGAATATTCTATCCCTCTGCCCCTTCTCCCACTCTCTCTTTCAAATAAATAAATAAATCTTTAAAAAATTAACAAAGGCCCATGTGGCTTAAGTATGATGTGGGGGACATAACATGAGGTGGAGATGAAGAGGTAGCCCAGTGTCAGATCAAGCAGGCTCTTACAGCTCACCGCAAGGGGTTGTATTCTAAGTGCAATGAAAAGTTATTGGTTCTGTTTAAGCAAAGTTGTAACATGGCTAAATTTATGTTTTGAAAAGGTGGCTCTGACTTTGTGTGACGTTGCATTAAAGAAAGAATAGAGAAAGTGGGTGGAACAGTTATTCAGGAGGATACTCTGGCCGACCAAAAAAGGGATGATGGTAGGTGCATTCAAGAATTATGTGGGGGAAGAATGAGCAATGCAATTGAGTTTTCCTCTTCTCTAATTTCTATTACCTTGAAGTCCCAAACCAAGCATCCCCTGCAAAGCTAGACTACTTTGAAAGGCCGTCAATCCTCCAGGGTTAGAGACGCCCCCCTCCTGGTCTCTAAGCAGCCTGTCACCTGGCTCCACAATGTGACATTCCATAATACTGATTTCCTTGCCTGCTTCCTAAAAGACTGTGAACATTTTTTAGGACAATGGCTGCGTCTTTAGGACAATGGCTGGGTCTTACATTTCTGTAACCTTGGCCTGGGAACAGAGCCCAGTGCATAAGAGGTGCTCAGTAGATGTCAAATGTGTGTGTGAATCATGCCCTCTACTTGGAGAGCTCTTCATGTGACATGCAGCACTGAGCAGGAGCCAAAACGAGGGGCTTGGGATTGAGTCTGATATGGAGAAGATTGTGTAAGTTTCTGCACACCAAGGACACCTACGTGTGTTAGAAGTGATCAAGAAATCTCAGACAGGAAGCCAAGTTGATTTTCCAAGGCCACATCAGAGGAAAGAGTTCTTGACCAAGGTAGACTTTCTCAAAAGTACTTCGAGTTCCATTTCCTAAACCCTGCTGAGACGATTACAGTTCAGAAATGCTTACAGCACATAGCTTACCAGACACTGTCATTTTTGACAAGGGGCTTGCATTTATCAGTTGTGTGTCTGGGAACTGTTGAGCAGAAATCATAACCCAGCTGTCACCACAGCCTCCCATTACCTTCAAGCAGATTCATTTTAATTCACCTCCATAAAGATTTAAGCACCTAACATGAACCTTAAGGTGTTCTGCCTGACTGTTAAGATAGAGGTGGATGTCAGAATATTTGTAAAAGATCTCTATTCTTAAGAAACCCATAGTCCTCTGGAGCAAACAACTAAACAGGCATTGCAACTGAGGATGCTAAGAAGTTATAATGTGTACATAAAACATGATGTGTATGCACGTGGTAAGAGAAAACATAATAAAATAATTTATGTTTTGGGGTGCCTGGGTGGCTCAGTGGGTTAAAGCCTCTGCCTTTGGCTCAGGTCATGATCCCAGGGTCCTGGGATCAAGCCCTGCATTGGGTTCTCTGCTCCGTGGGGAGCCTGCTTTCTCCTCTCTCTCTACCTGCCTCTCTGCCTACTTGTGATCTCTATCTGTCAAATAAATAAATAATATCTTAAATAATAATAATAACAATTTATGTTTTCTTGTGGAGGGAGGAACAGAATGTATATTTGGTCAAAAAGGAGCTTAACTTGAGCTGAATCAGTAGTTTATCTCTCTCTCTCTGTCAACTTCCCAAACTCAGGGAAGCCTAAGGCTTAAAGATATTGGCTTTAGAGCAAGACTGCTCGGGTTCAAATCAGTTACTTTAGGATCTGTGTAACCTCTGCCAAATTATTTAACAATTCTTCACCTCAGCTTACTCAACTGTTAAATGGGATAGTAATAGTACAAACCCTATGGTGTTGCTGTGAGAATTAACATTGTACATTGTACAGTTAACTGAATTTGTATATAAACATGAAAATGTCATCTGAGGCTGAGAAAATAGTATGAGCAAAGGCAACGGGAGTCAATGGAATGTCAAGGAGAAGGAAACCTCCGTGAACAGAGCACAGGGTGTGTTTGAAGAGGGAGCTTGGAGTGGATATTGGAGACACAGTTTGTGGACCAAAGAGTTTGTGTACGCCATGCTAAGAAACTTGGAGTCAATGCTATTGGTAATAAGGAACTACCAATGGTTTCCAACAAGGAAGTGGTGTGACGGGATCTATATCTTAGAAAGACACTTCTGTCAAGAGCAGAAGGGTTGGAGTAGAAGGTGAAAGACTTTGAGGCAGAGAGTCCAAGCAAGTGAATAGAGCAGTAATCCGTAAGAGATGATTCAAAAGCCAGAATAGAGTATGACAGTAGAGAATGCTAATCTGCTCCATTTAAAGTTTCCCAGATACCGTGACCATAGGACTCTTCTTTCCTTATAGAATATTCCAAGAATTCCTCAGGACTCAGTTTGGGATGCTGGCTCAACACCTACTCATTTAAAAAAAAAATTTAAATTTGCTCTCCTTACATTTTTCTGCATCTCGGATTTTCTATTCCTACAACCTAGCAGGGGAATCATGATCACAGACAGAAACTAGTTGTAAAGTATCTGATGTGGACAGTTTAGGAGATCAGTGAATGAGTAGGTGTTCCATGGAAAGTGAGTTTATGCTGAATTCTCTGGATTTCTCACATTGGCCAGTCCTCTGCCATGATATTCTCTCCCCTCATTGTCAGAGAAGCTTTGTGAGGAGAGCAGTGTGAGAAAAGTTGTATGGGGCAATATTAATCTGTAGTTGGCATATATTTTGGACTGAGGTGGATATGATGCTCTGGAGGCTTAGAATTTCCTTCCTAATGCATTTGGTGTGATTCTCTCTGAAAATAAAAATAACAAATCCTTAGACTGTGCCAGATGTTATTCTAAGTGCTACTTACCCAGACAAACACAGTGCGTGCGCGTGCGTGCGCACGCGCGCACACACACACAACTATTTAGTTTTCATAATAACCCTATAAGGCATAACTGTTATTATCCCTGTTTTATGGATGTGACTCTTATGGAGTCACAGAGAAAGCCAAAATCACATAGCTAGTAAAGAGTAAGACTAGGAGTGTCAGTGGCAACCGCTGGTGTGTAATAAACATTGAGTGAATGTACAAGTGAGGGATGAACAGAATGAATGAACAAGAGATTGGCAGTAAGCATTAGAAAAGTGAGAAGAAATTATGTATCCAGTTTAAGGACAACATTAGGAGCCAAAACAGCAAAAGAGGCCCCCTGTTAACCTGGGCACTATTCCAAAGAAATTACTCTCCAAATGAGAGAGTTTGAAGTAGAGGTAGTAGAGGAAAAAGAGAGTGAAATTTACTCAAGATTACAGTAAATAGGGCACATTGAGAAAGTTAACACATTTCTCTGCTGTCAAGATCAAGCTCTTGTATGATTATTGGCTCCTGTAAGTGGCATTTGAAACAGATACCATTTCAACTGCAAAGAGTTTACTGAGTAAGACCCAAGAAATGTTTTCAATTTACTGGATTCTGTGACCTCGAGAATAGAAATGGCATCTGTGTGTCTAGAAAGAGGTGCAGAATGTGTCCTGCGGAAGCCTTTCTGACACAGTTCTAAACAAGACATCAGTTGCTACCTGAACCTGTCCATAAGCATTCACTTAGCTTCTGAGTACCTAGCCCTGTGTGAGGTGTTATCAGAGGACAAAAGCATGAATATCATCAATCAATACACATTCCCAAAGCATATATGAGTGCTAAGTGGATAAGATATAATCCCTAATCTCAAAGATCTCCCAATCAACCAGGAGGGAAATGGCATGAACACAACTATACATTCAGATAACAGGTTTATGAAACTTCTGTTCCAAGAAAGCATACCCAGGAAGACATACTATGAAAATATAGTACAGAATTATAGAATAAGAACAAAAGTATGAAATTTGAGTAAGACTGATTCAATAAGGATTCAGGACTGGAGAAGGAATTTTAGGTGGGTCTAGATTATTAAACACATGATGATGAGGAGGAGAAAAACATTTCAGCAAGGAGAGGGAGCAGTGGTACTCGATGCTGACAACAAATGAGAGACACTGAAGTGGTTAAATAATAATAAAAATAGTAGTAGTAGTAGTAACAATAATAATAATAATAAGCAGTAGCAGCAGCAGCATTTGGGCTTCCCCATTGGAGAAAGATTCCACTGAGCTTGAATCATGAAATTAATTACCCGGAGAGTGTAATGCTAACTACGAACTGTGATTTCTTCTGAAAGAAGAATCTACTTTTGGATCCTCATGATTTAATTCTCCCAGTATTTCTACTTTGGGTTTTTGGGCCTTCAGAGCCCTAGAAACCCTCTCTTACACTTTGAATTCTTGCATTTCCAAGGTTGGCATCAGTAAGCGTTCTGAGTCATTTGTTCATACACCACAGAAACTCTGCCTTCTTACTAGTTTAGAATTCTGTCCTCCTGTGACCCCTCCTTGACCCCAGATGAGGCACAGCTGAGCACCCATCCAATTAAGCTCATCCTTATGCTAAAAAGGTAGGCCCAGGCCAGCATCATCCTCATGTCGTACTTTTATATGTGCGCACAGGTCATGTGTCATAGCAGGCAACCTAGTGCTGACATACAGCAAACTCTGATTTCCATCAATCTGCTCCCAGAACCATCTACCCAACCACCACAAGATATCACTTTGGGGCTGACATCTTTGGGGCCCAGTCCCAGCCAGGAGATGTGAGTCCCCCAGGGATGACAGTCTGATCAAAATGCGTGATGGATGGGGTCTAACCATCACCCTATCACTCATGAGCGAGGAGGCAAAAATTGTCAAGGTAGGGGTGTCAGGTGCAGGGAAGGTAATTTCTGACAGGTGATTAATGCCAGGGAGCTAGCAATCATCCAGGTACTGCCAAGAGAAATGGGCAGTTAAATATATTTGTTTCCATGACAGTGCGACCCTTCCCCCACTCTTGACCTCTGGTTTTACAATGTGGCAGATAGTTTTTTTTCCTTTCCCAAATTCTAAATATTTATGCCCTTCAATAATCTAGAATTTATATACACTCTATATGCACACCTACACCAATGTCATTCTGCTAAGGACCTCAAAGCCCCATCATCTTTTGAAAACCGGCTGAATTGTTCCCTAGTTAATGTTACTGTGATGGTTACTAAGGATGCAATAGGTCAGCCAGCCTGGGGCCAAATCTCGGGTTTGTCCAGGGACCTGTCCATGGCCCTGAGCAAATAATGATACCTGTCTGTGTCTCAGCTTCCTCATCTAAGAAATAAGATTGCTTTGAGGATAAAAGAGGGCTCTCTCACCTTTATGGTTTACGATAAATGCTTAATAAATGCTAGTTAAAGTACTGTTATTGTCCTTCTGCAATGCTACATATGAGAGAAAATGTTTAAAAACTGCAAAAATGTTGTGGAGCCTAGGGCCTCTGAAGGAAACAGATAAGGTAAAGGGTACTTTGGACATCCGAATTAAAGCAAGATGGGTATGGGTCCTCTGAGGTAGGAAATGGAGCAAAATAGCGGCAGGCAGAGAAAAAAAGCCATGCTTGAAACTGCTGAATTCTGGTCCTCCTTTCCACAGAGGCCCAGAGAGCAGCACCGTCAGCTTATTTGATACACGGAGGATTTTGTGGAGCTAGTACAGAACCTGAGGGATTAATTACCCCAGACTCGTTTGCGCAGCTGGAAGTGAGGAGAAATCCCATCTACGGTCACAGCAGGAACAGATGTACGTATGTGCGCTGAGGGGGAGACACACTGTGGCTTCACTTAGGCTCCAGGCAAGAGACAGAAGCCACACTAGATTTTTATTTCCTGAAAGCTGCTCTTTTTCTTTTTTTCATTAATTATTTTTATTAACATATAATGTAGTATTCGCTCCAGGGGTACAGGTCTGTGAATCGTCAGGCTTACACACTTCACAGCACTCACCATAGCACATACCCTCCCCAGTGTCCATAACCCCCCCACCCTCTCCCTTCCCCCCTCCCCCTGGCAACCCTCAGTTTCTTTTGTGACATTAAGAGTCTCTTATGGTTTGTCTCCCTCCTGATCCCATCTTGTTGCGTTTTTTCCTTCCGTATCCCCAAACCCCCTACCCTCTCAAATTCCTCATATCAGGAAGATCATATGATAATTGTCTTCTCTGACTGACTTATTTCGCTCAGCATAATGCCCTCTAGTTCCATCCACGTCATTGCAAATGGCAAGATTTCATTTCTTTTGATGGCTGCATAGTATTCCATCGTGTATATATACCACATCTTCTTTATCCATTTGTCTGTTGATGGACATCTAGGTTCTTTCCATAGTTTGGCTATTGTGGACATTGCTGCTATAAACATTTGTATGCACGTGCCCCTTCGAATCACTACATTTGTATCTTTAGGGTAAATACCCAGTAGTGTGATTGCTGGGTCATAGGGTAGCTCTATTTACAACTTTTTGAGGAACCTCCGTGCTGTTTTCCAGAGTGGCTGCCCAGTTTGCATTTCCACTAACAGTGTGTGGGGGGGGTTCCCCTTTCTCCACATCCTTGCCAGCATCTGTTGTTTCCTGACTGGTTATTTTAGCCATTCTGACTGGTATGAGGTGGTGTCTCACTGTGCTTTTGATTTGTATTTCCCTGATGCCGAGTGATGTTATTTTTAACAGAGAGAATGTAATACCAAGATTTGTTAATTAGGTTTTGAAGAACTGAAAGGGCAAAAGAACTCTGGGATATTACAAAGGTAGCAACTGCAAAGAGAAGGTGCAAGCCCTTTGGTAGAGGGAACCAAGGGAAGAGGCTACAGTCATTCCAACTCAGAAGCTTGGAGCACCGTGGAGCTGAGAGTGAGACCCCTGACGAGGGGGCCCTGCTCAGATGAAGCTGGGGATTTGGGGATTTTGAAAGATGTCCTGTGCTGGTTCTTCAAGTGTGGGAAAAACTGACTGCTAACAGGATTCAGCTGCTGCTACTGGAACACAGACAGTTACTGGGGTGAAGTAATGAGGCTGGGGTGCCGCTGACAAGAACAGGAACCCTACAGGAAGGAAAGAGCAAATCCTGCCACTCCCAGCAGCCTTGCTATCTCCCTCCGGCACCCGCCATGGACACACCTAACACAGAGCAAAGCAGAAATTCGTACTTTGCACCCTTCCAGCCCACAGGGACACAGACAAAGTAGGGTAGAGGAGGGTAGGTGTCGAGCTGAGAGACGGTAGCTTCATAACTGGCCCACTGTCTACTCCACCCATCCCCCTCCACCATGAACACTGCCTGCTCTGCGCCAAGGACTGGGGGCTAAGATGCACTCCCTCCAGGGACTCAGGCAGAGGGAAGGAGAAAAAAGAAGCAGAAAATGGCTTGGAAATACGACTAAGAAATATCAACCAGTATGGCGGAGAGAGGAAAGATGGGAAAGAAACTGCCCAGAACTGCAAGTTAAAAATGAGTAGGGATCTGCTGGGTGAAGAAAAAAAAAATAGGTAGACACTGATATATGGAGGAGCAAACCAGGGAGGGTCTTATATGCCGCATATGGGATTGAGATTTTTTTCTGAAGGCAATGAGAAATGGCCAATAGTTTTCATCTGATGTAATCAAATTTATGTTTTGAAAAATTTAAAAAAAAATTGAAAGTGGTTAGTATGGCAGCAGACTGGCCAGATTTTAAAAATTACAATAGGGGGCGCCTGGGTGGCTCAGTGGATTAAGCCTCTGCCTTCGGCTCAGGTCATGATCTCAGGGTCCTGGGATCGAGCCCCGCATCGGGCTCTTTGCTCAGCGGGAGCCTGCTTCTCTCTCTCTCTCTGCCTGACTCTCCGCCTACTTGTGATCTCTCTCTGTCAAATAAATAAATAAATAAAATCTATTTAAAAATTACAATAGTCTATACTTGTGATCTCTGTCAAATAAATAAACAAAATCTTAAAAAAAAATTACAATAGTCTAAAAATAAATTTCTAAGTTTTTTGAATAATTAACACATTTACAAAATAAAAATGATATGAACAGGGGATATGAAGCAATCTCCCCTATTGATAACCAATTTTTTTTCAACCTTTCGGTATTACTTTACCTAAACACGAGTGATTATGAGCACATTTCATTTTTTTCACCCTGTCTTGCACAGTCTTACTTCAAACAGTGCTGAAAGGAGAGTCTCCAAAGTAAGATTTCTGGATCAATGGGTAAATGCTTTTGTAATTTTGGTAGGTGTTGCCTAATTTGGTGAAGATTTTCCTTTGTATCATTTTGTCCTCCCACTAGCATGACAGGAGAGAACTTCTTTTCTCTGTCTGACTAACAACGTGTGCTATGAAAAATTTTGGAACTTTTGCCAGATGATAGTTGAGAGATAGAATGTTAATGTCGTCTCCCTGAGTGAAACTGTGCCTTTGTTTCATGCTTAGGGAGGACTATTTGTATTTCTTTTTTGTGGTCTCTATTCATATCTTTTAGCCATTTTTCTGTTGGGATGCTATTCATTTATTCCTCCAGTTTCTAGGAGTTGCAAATGTTTTTCCCAGTTGCTCATTTCTTTTTGAATTTGGCTCTTGGTTTTTGTTTTGTTTGCCATGCAAGACACAATTTCCTATTTTCAGTTTATGAAAGAATTCACACATGCTTTCTTTTTTTTTTTTTTTCACACATGCTTTCTATAAATACATTCTTTTTTTTTTTTTTTTTTTTTAAGATTTATCCATTTATTTGAGAAAGAGAGAGAGAGAGAGTGCCAGCAGGGAAAAGGGCAGCGGAAGAGGGAGGTGAGACACAGACTCCCCACTGAGCACTGAGCACTGAGCAGGGAGACAGAACCAGACAGAACCAGACGGAACCAGATCTTCTCAACCTCAGCAGATCACACCTCAGCAGGCAGAAACCAAGAGTCAGCTGCCCAACCGACTGAGCCACCCAGGTGCCCCTACTGTTTTATTTTTACCTTTAAAATTCTTTGTTTATACTGGCATGCATATGAGGCACAGATAGAACATTATCTTTTCTAAAGGGCTACCCAGTGAATGTCCTTAATAAAATATCCATCTTTATCTCACTGATTTGAGATCTTATTACCATCATATTTTAAATTTCTCTGTATGCCTGGGGATCCTTTTAGAAATGTGTTCTGTTCTATTGATCCATTTATTTATTCCTGATTCGATACCACACTGTTTTAATTATTGATGCTTTAAAATATATATATTTTTATCTTGGTAAATGTCAAAATGTCTCTTTTAGGTATTTTTTAAGCACTTTAATTTTTTAAAGCAGTTTTAGTTTTACAAGAAGATTGAAAGGAAGGTCCAAGATTTCCCATATTTCCTCTGCCCTGACACAGGCATAACCTCCCCCATTGTCTCCATGCCCCATCTCAGTGGTACATTTGTTACAACTGACAAACCTCCATTGATACATCATAATTATCTTACGATTTATCTTACGGTTTACTCTTACATTTGGACAGATGTGTAATAACATATATCCATTGCTACAATATCATACAGTGTTTTTATTGCCTACCCCCCCCCCAAATCTTCTATTTCATTCCCACTCCCCCTCCCAAGCCTTCCCCCTGGCAACCACTGATTTTTTTTATGTTATCTCCATGGTTGTGCTTTTATCAGAATGTCATACAGTTGGTATGTCACTTTTTCAGACTGGCTTCATTCACTTAGTAATATGCATTTAAAGTTCCTTCCTGTGTTTTCATGGTTTGATAGTTCACTTTTTCTCTAACACTAAATCATAGTATCTTGCCAGATGTACCACAGTCTATCCATTCACCTACTGAAGGAATTTGCGATTGCTTCCAAGTTTTGGCAAACATGCTTGTACTGCTATAAACATCCGTGTTCTGGTTTTTGTGTGGACCTTCAGCTCCTTTGGGTAATACCAACAAATGTAACTCCTGGACAGTATGGTAAGAATTTGTGTAGTTTTGTAATTAACTGCTAAATTGTCTTCCCGAGTGGTTGTTCTATTTGGCATTCCCACAGGCAGTGAGGAGAGTTCCTGGCTTTCTGGCTACATCTACATATGTGTGTGTGTGTGTGTGTGTGTGTGTGTGTGTGTGTGTGGTGTTATCAGCATTCCAGATTTTGACCATTCTAATAGGTGCATATAGAGATATCCTACTATTGTTTGAATTTACATTTCCCCGATGACCTGTGATGTGGAACATCTCTTCATATGCTTATTTTCCATCTGTGTATCTGCACCTTGGTGAGGTGTCTTTTAGGTCTTTGGCCCATTCGTCAATTGTATTGTTTGTTTTCTCATTGTTGAATAGTAGAGCTCTTTGGTTTATTTTGTATAATAGTCCTTTAGCACATAGGTCTTTTGCAAGTCTTTTTTCCCGGTCTACGACTTGTCTTCTCATTCTCTTGACTTGTCTTCTCATTCGCAGAGCAGACACTTTTAATATTAATGAAGTCCAGCCTAAAGATTATTTTTCACTGATCTTCTCTTTGCTGTTGAATCTATACAGGCATCATCATACCCAAGGTCATGTAGATTATCTCTTATGTTACCTTCTAGAAGTTTTTTAGGTTTACATTTTACATGGAGGTCCATGATGCATTTTGAGTTAGCTTTAGTGAATGGTATAAAGTCTGTGTCTAGATTCACTTTTTTGCATGTGGATGTCCAGGTGTTCCAGCATCATTTTTGAAGAAATTGTATTTGCTCCATTGTATTGCCTTTGCTTTTTTGTCAAAGCTCAGTTGTCTATATTTGTGTGGGTCTTTATTTTTGGGGGAGGGGGGTTTCTTCTCTAGATTCACAGTGTCTTAATGATACTTAAAATATTTATTTTATTACACCCTGCAGGTTAATAGGTTATTTGTGCCTGTTTTTGTATGTCCTGCTCTCTGTCACCATCAACACTGTACCCTATCCCACTGTACCCTAACTCTAATTTTAAATACTGGGACCTGTATCAGCTCACAGCAGAGGCTCAATATTTGCTGCATTTGTAAATTCTTATGAAATGGGAATTTGAAAACTAATTTTAATTAAACCTGCTGAGTCTGATTACTGACTCTTCCTGAAGTACAACGAGTTGGTGAAAGCCTGTAGGCTGGAACACGCCCGGAAGTGTTCTAGTCCTGCTGTCTCAGGTGGCTGGGATGCTCCTTCCTCCTCCATGTGTATTCTAACCACACATAGGAATTCCCTTAACGTTTACTCCACTATACGTGTACTGTATACTAGGGCACTAGGCCCTAGCTGGAAGTCATTCTAATACGGGTCACTTCTCCTCTGTCTAACACTCCTTACCTAGGCAGATTCCTTTTCTGTTCTGCAACCTTCCTCACTGAAGTTACATAAGACACAATCCGCAGATCGTGTCCCCTCCCTGTGCATTCGCTCCTTTCCAGGTCAGACTCCACTGCACTCCCTTTGGCAACTAGCTGCTCCCTGGGGCTTCTTGCCATCCCAAACCAGACATTTGGCTACCAGTTGTCTTGCAGTCTTTCTACCTACCATCTGCCCCGGGGGAGACATTGCATTGTTACATCTTTCTCTTTCTCACTCTCTATATCATAAAAGAGTTATTTACTTGAATAGAAGGCCCATTCCCCCAGGAGACAGACCAGAAATTCTTTCTAGGGTTCTTCAGGTTTTCTCATTTTCCCTTTAGTAAAGGGAAAGAATCCTGAGGCAGGGTTTTAAACACGTCATTCTCCATTCTCCCTGGCCTTAGTGGCCTCTGTTTAGATGCTCCCCGCCCTGTTCTTCCTTCAATGACAGAGTAGCAAGTGTCACCGATATTGTACTGTCCAATAGCAGTACCCGGATGTCTATGCTTAATGACTTAATAATAACGGACTTCAAATTTTGATCACCAGCAGTATCAAGATTTTCTTCCAGATTTTATGTTCTGTTCTCACCCTCTAGGATTCACATTTGTTATGAGCTTTACTTTAGAGATATACTTTGTTTTTTATTCTCAACCAACCTAACAACAATTACATTAGTTTAGCTGACAAAACTACTTTTGATAGGTAGATGCATGGATGAAAGTATATATAGAGAGAGGTAGATAGATAATAGATGATAGATAGACAGGCAGGCAGGCAGGCAGGCAGACACTTTTCTCTAAATTAGGGTCTCTTGACCCTGGGACTATTGACATTGGGAGATGGCTAATTCTTTGTTGTGGAAGGCTGTCCTGTTTATTGTGAGATGTTTAACAGCATCTCTGGCCTTTACCTACTAGATGGTAGTCTTCCCCACATGCCCAAGTTTTGTAACTAAAAATATCTTCAGATATCACTAAATGTTCTTGGGAGGAGACAAAATCATCTCCACTTAAAAATCACTGCCTTAAATTCATTATATTCCCAATCATTTGTAAATAATAATAATAATATTTTATAGTAATTTTAAAGTCATAGACATTGTGTGAACACTGGAGGCCAAACCCTTTGCAAGGTACTTTTACATATTAGCTTCTCCTGTGCTTAAAAGAGCTCCACAAATTAAGAATAAGGAAACAGAATTTAGAGAAAGTCAAATAGCTGATAAATGGTGAAACTCTTTTTTTAAGCAACTAACCAATTTCAAAACTCGGGCTTTTTTACAATTATGTTCTATACTTTATATCTTATCTTCTATCTATGGGAGCCTTTTCTTGAAGAATAAAATATTTTGTTTTCATTTTTTAATTATTTGTTTATTTTATTTTTTTAGCTCATGTAGCTCATGACTAAGTATGGTGCTTAGCTCATAGTAGATATCAAGGAATACTAGTTGAACTGAGTATCTTTGGTTTGATCTGAGAATCAAACATTGCCATACTTGGCACATAGTAGGCTCTTCATAAATGTTTACTAAATTAAGACACTACATAGTCTGGAGAAAACAGGTGGTTTACCCTCTACTGGTTTTCTTTTTCTACATTCCTCTGAAATTTTACAGTGAGGGGTAAGGGAGAGATGGAGATCATTTCAAGATAGCATTTGTACTTCCTTTCATCTGTGACTTTAATATAACCTTTCTAAATTTTCCCTTTCCACTCATCATTTCTTTCAAATCTGGTTTTGGTTAACAATCATAACCAGTCATGTTGACTTATCTTTACATGGCACCATTTTCTGAGGAAGCAGAGCTGTATTGCAAACCCTATTCAATCTATCCGAAGGTTTTAGTGAGGGCAATTGGGGCTATCATGTTTTTCTTTTTAGTAGGCGCGGTTATTTGAAGGCATCAAACAACTGACATACCCAAAGATTATTAAAGCAAATTTCTGACTTCTAATCTGTAGCATTACCATTACTAAAGTTAACTTCTCTGTTAGGGAATAACAGAAACTTCACTCTCTAACCCACTTGATTTAATCAAAATGCGGACTGGTTTCTAAAGATATAAATTGTGGAAATGAAGAAAAAGACATTGGTTGTATGCTTACACTATCCTGACTACTCTGATAGTCATTTTAAATTTATAAGCCCATTTCAGAGTATGTATTAGCATCTGCATTTTTAAAAATGAAGCTGAGAGAAATTAACATCTACAGCCAGAAAGTAACAGAATCAGCCATAAAAAGGGCTCATCTTTCAAATATATTTCTGCTACTGTGGTGTTTTAGTTAATTTGCACATACTCTGCTACAAATAAGAAGCAATCAAAACAAATCAGCCCTTAGATAAGGCTTCTTCAAGTCCCCATGGTTGTTCAAGAGTCAACCTTCCCATTGAAGGAGAACAAGTAGAAATGGAAGAGGTTGTCTGTGGGTCCACAGGTTGTGCAAATGAGCCAAGAACATAAAGCACATTGGTCTGGAGGGGTGGAGGAGTAAAACTGATGTACTCTTGCCTTCTCCCCAAGAGTACCAAGACTGTGGAACATTGTAAGTATGGAGCGGTTGCTGCTTTGTAGTCCAGACATGGTTGTGTTTCTCCAGTAGATGAAGGGATTCCAGGATACTCCACGTGGCACTTTGGGACCCTTACAGATGAAAGGTGCTATATACATGTCAGGTATTACTAGACAGCACTTATAAAAAAGTGTTTCCACTTACTGGTGTGGACTCATTGTTGAAAAGCTTAGAGATGATAGTTATTGCTGGTAATAGCAGTCAGAATAGCAGTGTAAATGGCCTTTTTTTTTTCTTTTTTTTTTTTTTGGCCATAATTTTCTCCATATCTTACTGTTATTTTGTTCTATAATCCAGGGTGGCCTAGAACAAAGGAAGAAGATATTTGCTGACAAGGCTTAAAAATACAAAGATGACTATTTTTCTTATTGTGGTCAAGGTGAACAGCAAAGAAGATGTTTACTTGAGTGCATCATAAATGAAGTTAGACCACAAGAAGTTTTTTAAAAAATTGCTGTATGTGACATTTTCACTTTTAAAACTCACAACCTAAATGTTATTGTCTTCTGCCAGTGCGTCCATTAGAATTGGGAATTGTGTACATTTTATTGGTAGAAAAGACAATATAATGCCATGTCTTTATGTTTAGAAACTAATTTTAAAATCTCCTTTTTGGGCAATCATCTGGGCTCTGAATTATTTAGTTTGGCCAATTTTGCCACCCTCCTGTGTCCATTGGCTTCCTGTCTTTTCTTTAAACATCTGTAAGAAGCCACTAGAAAGATATGCCTGGTGTTAGTGAACTCTTCACAATGAGGGGTTGTTCAGCAAAACAAGTAGTGCTACCTTGGGAAGCAAAACGTCCCTAGTCTTGTTTTTTGTTTTTTGTTTTTTAATTCCTGCTTGACCTAACCTAGATTTCTACTCTAGAGTTAGGAAAACCTCAACATGGCAGAGAAATGAGATTTTTTCTGAGAGTATACAATCACTAAATCTAGTCAGAATTAGATTTCAAATTTAAGTCTCTTGATTTCAAATTCTAAGAACTTTCCTGTAGATGAGAGGTTGAGCAATTTCTGTAAGGGGACAGATAGTAAATATTTCCAGCCTTGTGGGTTACAGTTCTATTGCAACTGTTCAGTTTTGCCTGTGTAAAGAGAAAGCAGCCTTAGGAAAAAAAGGTAACCAAATAGCTGTGTTCCAATAAAACTTTATTTACAAACCAG
Source organism: Mustela nigripes (assembly GCF_022355385.1). Taxonomy (NCBI): domain Eukaryota; kingdom Metazoa; phylum Chordata; class Mammalia; order Carnivora; family Mustelidae; genus Mustela; species Mustela nigripes. Next base: position 71,095,589 of record NC_081569.1, read on the forward strand.
GCAATAGCTCGTCTGTGCAGTTTGCCAACCTCTCCTTTATAGTCTGTTTCCCCCATAATTCTATTCCATTTGGGACTTATTTATGGAATCTCTTCTGGTTAAGTTTTCACAGAGTTTATTTACAATGATTAGAAAAAAAGAGAAAATAACTGTGGGGTCCCCTAACCTAAGCTACTAGGCTAACAAAATTTACTAGTTTAATAGTCTAGTAGAAATAGCACTGGACTTAGAGTCCAAAACTTAGATTCGAAATGGGTTCCATATAACCTTAGACAGGTATGACCTTAAGGAAATCATTAACTTCTCTGAGACCCAAGCTAGTAGAGCTATGATTTTTAACAGTTGTTTCACTGACTGGTTAGAAGGATCAAAGATGGTCCATGTGGTAGTGACTGAACAAGTACCTGCTGTATGGTACACCCTCACCGAAGACCTGTCAGATCGTTATTTTAATATAACTTTAAAACTTTCTTTCTTATAATTCTGGGGCTTAGATAAGGAAATATGATCATATTGGCAGTTAAATCATTTCATGTGTATGTGTCAAGCTATAAATTCATATCACCCAAGTGAAGTTTGGGGCTAATAAATGGCAGCTTTTTATAGAATTCTGGGGTTATGAATATTACCATGTTTTCACTACAGTTGGTAGTGAATTTCACCTATTGATTTTAATCAGAGGTGTGGTAGCCTTTGTGTTTGGTCCCCCCAAATCCATTGTACTTTCGAATAATCTAGGAGAATTCTATTAACCCTTATTATCTTGTCGGTGATTAGTTTAGGAAGATGCATGTCTTGCAGTCCCAGTCATTGAGAGGGGAATTATGCTGTATAGAGGCTTCTGGGAAAGTGTCCTCCCTCCTACAAAGGAGACATGAAAAGAGACAGTGCCTTTCACACTTTGCACATTTTTTTGAAAGATTTTGTTTATTTATTTGAGAGAGAAAGGGCACCAGCAGTGAGGAAGGGCAGAGGGAGAGGAAGAAGCAGACTCCCCACTGAGCAGGGAGCCCAATATGGGGCTCCATCCCAGGACCCCAAGAACATGAGCTGAGCTAAAGGCAGACTCTTAATCGACTGAGCCATCCAGGCTCCCCTCCTTAATTCTTTTTCATAACATGTTTTAGTCTAGATCTGCGCTGTCCCATCTGTTAGCCATTAGCCACATGTAGCTAGTCCATATTAAGATGTCCTATATGTATAAAATATGAATAGGGTTTTGAAGATTTGGTATGAAAAGAGGAGTATAAAATCTCATTTATTTTTATGTTGTTTACATGTTGCAATGATATTCTGGATACACAGGGTTAATTAAAGTTTATTATTAAAATTAAATTCTCTTCTTTCTCTTTTTTAGTACTGAAATCTGTAGGAAAGGGCAACAGGCTGCTAACTCAGGCAGGGTTCCTATGTTGCAGTCTTGGGAAGAATTCCTTCTATTTCAGGAAACAGTCTTTATTCTTAAGGTCTTCAACTGATTAGGTGGTGCTCACCCACATTCTGGAGGGTAATCAGATTTACTCAAGGTCTACTTATTTAAAAACTAATCACACCTAAAACATACCTTCACAGCAACACTGATTTTTGACCAAATAACTGGTCACCATTGCCTAACCAAGGTGACATATAAAAGTAACCATCACAATTCCCCTACTCCTTTCCTATGCTCTAGAAATCATTTGCCTTCTGTAAATGAAAAAACAAAAAACAAACAAACTGTGTTATACTCATCAAGAATTTGAGTTGTATTACTCTCTGTCATTTCTTACACATTTTGCTTCCCCCTCCCCTTATTGTCAACAGCATCTATTGTCTTAGGAGAAAGATGACAAAACACACAAGGAAAGGAAACACCTTTGAGTTTCAATAAGGCTTTTATATCTAGGGTATAATGTTTATATCATGAAAAACAAATCAGCGAAAATAGACAAGTCAGGCTATCTATGGCGGAGGGGCAAAGATTACATGGATAAGGGCAAAGAGAAGACAAATAACTCAGAAGTAGGTAGATTCCTAAAAAGCAATCCTGTGTCTCATCCATACTCCATTTCCTAGTTGGGGGTGGGGAGAAACTTGAGATAAAATTCAGAATTCAAGAACTGGAGAGCTCTATCTGGATTTTGAGGTAGAACTCAGGAGGATTGCAAGCTCCACAGAGGTTTCTTGCATGTGGCAGGACATAGACGCAGTTGAGTAGAAAAGCCTAAGACAGTCATGTTCCATGTCAATGAAGTGCAGGAGATTGAAGTCATTTTGTTCACCTCAGTGGGGCTTGGAGGGAGCGGAAAGTGAGCCAGACAGAAAGAGATGCTTATTGCTAGAAGATGCCTATTGCTAGAAGAGGGTGGAAACGGCTGAGATATGTATGAACAGATGACAAAAGACCAGATAGTTATAAGGCAAAAGGTTTTCCCCCACTCTGGACATTGTTGTATCTGGATATAATATTATCTGTCCATCTAATATAGACAGATGATGACTGAATATTTCACAGACTCACACACCCTTTAGCTACTACATCAACCTTACCTAAGGCAAAGGCAACTATGTATCTCCATTTTCCTGGGATATTCCTGATTTATAGTAGTTGCAAAACTCTTAAATAGTGGTTCTTCTCACTAAAAAAAGTGTCCTACTTTGCACTAAAAGCTATGTGGTCATCCAAGTAAGTTCTCAAAACGTAGAGGTAACATTAAAAAGGTGGAAAAGCTGAGCCAGTTGAGATTGTTTCTTCTACCTGGAAAAATTAATTGGAAAATGTAAAAAAAGAAATTAAGTTCATTTACAGAGAAAATAAAATTGGGTTGTCGGCAGACCTGGGAGTTTGTACTGAAATTCACATCTTTTCTAATGTAAAAGACACCTGAAGGAGCTGACATCCTAAGTCTATTACTTAGGAGCCATTACTTCAGTAGGAGAGGATCTAAAACACATTTTATGTATTTAGTTTCTGGCTCAAGTTCTCATAGTGCCTTTATTCTAGCAGCAAATGTAATCCCCACTAATTTATTTTTTAAGATGGTAGAAAGCAAGGGATGCTGTGTGAAGGGTTTCACCAGCCCTGCTAAGGGGGTCTGCACTATATTTAAAGGAATTGGGGTACCTGGGTAGCTCAGTGGGTTAAGCCTCTGCCTTCGGCTCTGGTCATGGTCTCAGGGTCCTGGGATCGAGCCCTGCATCGGGCTCTCTGCTCAACAGGGAGCCTGCTTCCCTTCTCTCTGGCTGCCTCTCTGCCTACTTGTGATCTCTGTCTGTCAAATAAATAAATAAATAATCTTTTAAAAAAATAAATAAAGGAGTGAAGGAATGAGATTTGTATTTTAGAGCATTGCCTGAGCAAGAATGCGGAGGATGAACTGGAGGCAGAAGGACTAGTTAGGAGGCTCCTGTGGCAATTTGAATGAGAAACAGGTCTGAACTGAGGGTGCCAAAAGACAGATTGGGGAGCCATTTAGAATCCCAAAGAAAAAAAAGTATTTGGAGATCAATTTTACACTGGCAGTGAGAAACAAAGAGAACACTTGTAGAGGTAGAGAATGAGCTCAATATTGGATATACTGGCTTGAGGTTCCTGGAGTTTGACGTGAAGATGTGTATGAGGAGCACGTGATTTGAAGGTACCAGCTGATAAGAGTTAGGTGAAGTAGTAAGCATTGAAAAACACAAAAGAAAAAGGAAAGAGGAAAAAATATAGTGATTAGTTTTTCTTGGTCTCTCAGTGGATGTAAATATAATCCGAGTAAATTGTATGTTGAAGTTAGGCTAGCACATATTTTTCAGAAATAAAAATAAAGCTCAATAGAACACTTCATGAACTTTTTATTGGGAATTTACATAGGAGGAATTTTACCTTCAACCAATGTTTCTCTACTGGGGGCATTTTATCCCCCTGGGGGACATTGAGCAATGTCTAGAGATCTTCCGGTTGTTACAACTGCAGGGGGTCCTGAGGGGCTCTGACTGACCTCTCGTGGCAGAAGCCAGTGAGGCTACTAGATAGCCTCCAATTCACAGGACAGCCCTCACGGAACAAGGAATTAGCTGGCTTGAAATGTCAATAGTGTGGAGGGTGAGAAATCTCTGCCTTCGACAGTTGAGCTAAGAATTTTGTTGAAAGAGCTAAAATCATCCATAAATTGTTTTTCTGATCAAAAAACACCACAGAGAGACATTGATGTAATGCATAAAAGCATCTCGGTATCTTGGCTGAGAAGTCCATTCCAATTAACTCTTCTAACTCAAAAGACCATTTATCTGGTCAAAACCTCTTGTGTGTGCAGGAGAGCTCCTGGGTGCGCATCGTATTGAGGGCTCCAAGAAGAGCACGTTTACCCACTGAACCCTACAACATAGTTAAGCAGTTGTTGCAAAGTTCTACGTGGGAATGGGTGGTAAGGCATATATCGCCACAGACACCTAAAAAAATGGAAGGTTGAAAATGGCTATTAAATTTGGCTACTATATTGTTGGATGTGAGGACCAAAGGTATTGAAGGTGCTTAACAATGTAAGATAGTGGTTAAGAGCATGGGTTGAGGAAACCAACCCTCTGAGCTTGCAAGCCTCTTTCTTGGTCCTATTGATGAAGTTTCAGAATATAGGTGAGGTTCAGTGGGGGAGTCTGGAGACAATGACCAAGAAAGAATTCTTGAGACATCTTTGGTGCAAAATGGTGGTTTATTAAAACACGGGGACAGGACCCGTGGGCAGAAAGAGCTGCAACCCTGGGGGCTGTGAGGTGTGGGAGGTTGTGTATGATGGTGTTGGGGGAGGTAAGGAAGAAGGGAGGTTTCAATAGAACTTTCATATACTGAAGAGGACCCACAGGATACCTGATACCAGAGGACTTGCCATTGTCAAGGTCGCTTTTTTCATTCTTAGCAAGGTGTTAACATTAAGATAGTTGGGAGGTTCCTAAAGAGTATCACATATGTCCCACCCAGGAGTGGGGGTGGGGGAAGGTTGCAGGGTGTCAGCTTGTTCTTTGTCCTCAGCCAGCCTTCTGTTCCCTCATCACTTTGATTCACTGGTTGTGCGATCTTAGGCAAATTACTTATTCTATCACTGTTTTTCTTCTGTAAAATGGGGATTAGATTAAAACCTGCCTCAAAGAGTTCCGTTGGAGGGTAAATCAGATATCACTCTCAGAGCTCAGAGGAGTGACTGACGCCTGATAGACCCTCAACAAATGGAATCTGTGCGGCTTTGGAAGCTCACTGGTAGTGGAACAAAAGAAGACCTAGACCAAGCCCACTGCTTCCAAAGCGCGGCCCTTCTCCAAGGGCTTCCAGGTCACTGACACAAAGGTGTTTGTAGTATCAGTGCTGGAATGATGAGAATATGTCTTGTTTCTTTTTAATCACATTAATAATTTGCTGCTTAGTATTTTTTTAAAGTGGTGACATTCTTGCTCTTGATTCTACTAGTTTCTACCATAATGAATGAAGAGTAGATAAAATAGACTCATGCCTTTCACATTGTATTTCTCATAAGCCTAATGAAAGACTGGGAACCACAGATAAAGTACTAAAGTGCTCTAAATGATTCCAGAGTCTGAATGTGGCCCCTGCATGCCTACAAACCACTCCGTAATATTGAAATGCTTTTGTCACTGCTTATTAGCTGTGTGGTCTTTGGGAGATTACTTTCTGTGTTTCTGTTTCCCCATCTAAACGATGAGCATTGAAACTATCTCATGAAGTGGCTTACAGATTAATTAAGAAACTGCGTGTAAACTGTTAGGCATAACACACACAGAAAATGGGCAGTAAATGTTAGCTATTAAACTTTCCTGTATCTAGCAAACACAAATGTGTATGTGCAAAATTTAAGTGACTCTTTAAAGATCCACTTCGAGAGGCCAGAGGAATTTCACCTTGCACCAGAGAAATCTGAAGGCTACTTTGTGTACTATTGTGCTTTCCGTCTAAGAATGCTGTGGTAAATTTTTGTGAAGCACAAATGTAGGTGACCTTCTAGTCCAGTGGATGATGAGGAAGCATGGACTGTTTTGACCCACATTCATACAGGCCATCCAAAAAAACCCCTTTAATATTGAGCTACATACTCAATATTATTTTCAGCTGTTAAAAGTTTCACTATCTCACGCTCATTAATCACACATTACGCTCATTAATCACGTTACCGAGGAGGATCATTAACAACTATGGCCAGATGTGCAGGAAAATCCCCTGCCTGGAAGCCATGACTGCTGGATCCCTCTGCAGACGGACTCACAGCCAGCTGTGGTCAGAGAGCGTGGAATGGGTCACATCGCTGGGGCTCAGAAGAACCGCATGACCCATGTGAGTCTTTGAGCTAGGATCCCAGAGGACCAAAGAGATGCAAAGATAGGACTGCGGATAGGGCAAGCAGAGGTTAAGACCCTCAAGGAGCCGAGATGAACTCTTCTTGTGAATAAATTCAATCTACCAACATTTAAATTTGCAACGTGGGAATGTACCTGCTATTTCAGATTAATCAAAGTTCTCAATTTTAGTGATTCCTTAGCTATGTCTCTTCTCTCTCTCTCTCATTAGAGTAATAATCACTTTGTAATAATCATTATTGGTATTATTCACACTTGGACCATGCAATACACTGTGATGACATTTCTTCTCCCTTTCTCTTCAGTTGCTTAGTTTTCTGTCATATACAATCCCTGTCCCAAGTGCCTCACCAAGCCTATCGATGGAACCCTAAAATCGTTCTCAGTACAGTCAGGCGCCCCAGCACTGTTCTGGAGCCCTCCTTACTGGAGTCCTCACTTTCGCTACGAGTGTCCGGGTTGCTCTCCAGGCAGGTATGCCGCGGCTGACATGCCATCCGGCTTCACGGCTTCACTGTCCACTGGGCAATTTCCTTCTTTCCCATGCTCCATGTGCTGTTCTTTCTTGCTTTACTCCATTTTGTAGGTGGATTACAGCCTCCAGTATTTTTTATGAGATAAGGCGTACAGAATAGATAAAGTGGCAAAACACCAAATTCTAGGATGGAAATGGTTTTCACTGGATATTAAGTCACTGCTCCCTTTTTTTTTGGCGTCTGGAATTGCGATTGAGAAATCTAATGCCCTTCTGATTTCCTATCACTCACATTGAGCAAAAGTTCTCTTTGTTTTTCTAAGGTTTGTGAGATCATCCCTGTGTCTCCAGCGTTGTGAACTTTCACTAGAATATGCTTTCACAACGAGTCATTTTCATCAATTTCAACAAAACCACTATGGCTTCTCTCAATCTAGAATCTGTTTCATCATTTCTGGAAAGTTAGCTTGATTTTTTTTCCCCATAATTTTCTTCCCTTTAATTTCTCTGTTTATTCTTTCTGGATCTCTCATTAATATTTTTTTTATATTGGACCTCTCATTGAATTGATCTTGAAATTTTCTTACTGACTCTCCTATTTTCCTTCTGGGAGATCTCCCCAATTATATCTTCCAAACATTTTTTTTTTTTTTTAAATTGTTAGCTTTTGAATGAGTATGTTTCATTTACTGTTGTATTCACAATGCCTAGAACAGTGCCTGGCACACAGTAGAAATAGAAGAAAAGGTGTGTTGAATTGAAAAATTGAATGCTAGCACTTATTTGTAAATTTGTGAATTTTTTAATAACGTATCTTTATTTCTTGAACGTAATTTCCTCTCTTATCTCTCTGATCCCATCAGTTATAAATGTTTGGGGTTTTCTTATAATATTCTCTATGGCTTGTTTTTGCTGTCTCAGCATGTTTGTTTTGGTGTCTCTCTTTTGTATTAAAAACTTTCTTTATGTATCTGGTGATACTGGCTTTCCAACTAGTGAAGCACAGAAACACTTTCTGTTTGGGTATAGATTAGAGTGCTGGGGCTACACTATGAGGTTTTCTGGCTATGATGTTTCATTGAAAGAGCTCGTCAGACTCTGTAGGTCTTTTTTCTTCAGGCTGGTTTTGCTTTGTTTTTAATTTTTAAAATTGTGGTAAAATATCCATAGTGTAAATGTTACCATTTTAACTATTTTTACGTGTACACTTTGGTAATGGTAAGTATGTTCACTTTGTTGTGCAACCAATCTCCAGAACACCTTCATCTTCTAAAACTGAAACTCTGTACCTATTAAACAACTCCTCAGTCTCCCTTCCCACCTCCTCTTCCCTCTCCCAGTAGCCACCATTTTACTTTCTGTCTTTATGACTCTAACTACTCTAGGTTCCTCAGTAAGTGGAATTATACAGTATTTGTCATTTTGTGACTGGTTACTTTCATTTAGCATAGTGTCTTCAAGGTTCATCCAGGTTGTAGCATGTGTCAGAATTTCCTTCCTTTTTGAAGTTGAATAATATTCCATTGTATGAATACACATTTTGTTTATCATTCATTTGCTGATGGACACATGGGTTGCTTCCACCCCTTGGCTTTTGGGAATAATGCTGCTATGAACATGGGTGTACAAATATAATGTTAAGATCCTGATTTTTTTTTTTAAGATTTTATTTATTTGACAGAGATCACAAGCAGGCAGAGAGGCTGGCACAGAGGGAGAAGGAAGCAGGATCCCCGCTGAGCAGAGAGCCTGATGTGGGGCGTGATCCTAGGACCCTGGGATCATGACCTGAGCCGAAGGCAGAGGCTTTAACCCACTGAGCCACTGAGGCTCCCTGAGATCTTGCTTTTAGATATTCTTTTGGAATATCTAAACTATACTCTCTAGAAGAATTGCTGCATTATATGGAAATTTTATTTCTCTTGTTTTCTGCATCAGCTGCACCATTTTACAGTCTCACCTACATAGCACAGGAGTTCCAATTTCTCAATCTCCTCATCAATACTTGTCATTTTCTGTTTTAGTTTAGTTTTGTTTTTTGATAGTGGCCATTCTAATGGGTGTGAGGTAGTAATTCACTGTGGGTTTGATTTACATTTCCCTAATGATTAGTGATGTTGCGCATCTTTTCACGTGCTTGTGGGCCTCAGGCTTGTTATTTTATCATAAAAGGCTCATCTGTCTCTTGTCCAGTGTTAAGAAGAACGGTTATCAACATCTTTGCAGCAAAACAGCAGGGAGCTGGGTGAGGGTGTGGCCATCCACACCCTCCCAAGTGTACAGATTTTTACTCCTCCCTTGTTTTCAGGATGATATCCTGGCTCTCAGCTGGGCCTAGGATTCTGAATTCAGAATCTTCTTATTTAACCTGTGCAGGGAGGGAACTTCTCGGTGTCAGCTGGAGTGAGAAATGGGGGTGGGTATCAAGGAGATTAATTTTCTTTCGAATAGTTTTCCTATACCCCCACTTGCAAGAATCACAGCTGACTCCCAGTTTCTGAGGCTTTAAGGAGCTCTGCAGCACCAAGCTTCTGACTTCTTGGTATCACCCTCTATAGCATTTATTTACTTTCCAGTTTTTAAATTTTTGCTGTTGTTATTCCTTTCCCCCTTCTCTATTTTTCCTTTGGATTTTTGTCTTTTATCCCGGTATTCCAATGCAGCTTTAGGAAAGGGTAGACATAAATGTGTCTTCATTTTGCCATTTTAATTGAAAATCCTAGTAGTCATTTTATTATTATTCCTAACCAATACTCTTTTTTTCCACTTAAAGAGGAGGAAAGAAGGGAACAAAAGTAATAATATGTAATAAGACATTTCGCCAAACTTTATTAAAGTAAAAATAAAGACAAGCATCCTTCTCCAGGTACATTCTATCGTGGTTTGATGTTTCTGATGCCATGGTCACCCCACTTCAACCCTTCCTTGACTGAGGTTTTCTGACCTATTCATTAATTTTCAGATTTTTACTTATTAGGAAAACATTTCTAATATATACCAACCTTAGTGGGAAGGTAGAATTTGATGTAGACTGTTTTGTTTTAGACACAATCTTTTCAGGAGTTCATTGACTTCCTAAGTTGTGGTTTACTTCTTTATAAGTACTTATATGTTTTGGTTTGGTCTATTCATCACACTCATGTAAAGCTATAGAAACATGCTTGCTAGTGTCATCTGATAATACGAAGACTGATAGAAGTAAAGAGAAAAGCTACCTGTCATTTTGTACAACCTTAGATGGACCATGGCCTGTCCCACTCTGACATAAAGCATTCTCAGAGGATTATCTTTCAGGACCCAGAAGAAAAACTATGTGCCATTTACTATTTATTATTACCCACTGAGCTGGGGAAAGCCTTGACCTTTAAATAAATTGTTGAAAACTGAAACTAGCCCTTGATCCTGGGAGTACTCAGTTAACATGAAACATTTTAAAAGAAGAAACTTCTGTTAGACAGCCTATTTAGCTTGTTTATGCCAAAATGCTCCCCCAGTCTGAGTAAAAAGCTTGTTCATGCATTGGAGTGCCATTATGATGGAACCATAATTAAGATTATTATAAAAATAGGCATTTTGGGCATGTACAGTGATTTCAGTTATTTGTAATAGTATATTCAGTAACAATAGTACAGGCAGATGGTGCTTGAGAAATTGAAATTATTAGTCCCAGTGCAGAGATGAGAAAATTGAGCTTCGGAGCATTACACGAATTCCTTTTCTAAAGTGCCACAGCTAGCGCGAGAAACTAAAGGAGCTGAGCCACAATGCGTCCACAGCAGACTTCATGCTCAGTGCCTGCTACAATGAAAAATACTGGCACTGAATTACATAGATAGTTGGGGGAAGTGATCAAGGGCAAAAGAAGTTAGAAGTGGTATAAACAAGACTGAAATGTATTAGACATAGAACCCTCTCCTCATCTTCCCAAACCCTTCAGTGAGTGACTTCCTCAGAGCCTGGGGATTTAACTGTTATGCGCTTTCCCTGGGCCTGGAAGGTAGGTATTTGGCTGGGATTTTGGACATGTTGACCGACAGTGTGTAAAAAGAAGACTCTACCTTCACCAAAGCTTTGCCTTCACCAAAGCTACCTGTATTTGCTCTAACAGGTACTAATTTTAGCCAAATGCCAGAAATGGAAGAACTTCTCACTGCTAATTAGTTTCCAGTAAGAACAAACTTCTGAGCCTGAAGGTGGGCATCCCTCTTTCATTTCTGCCTGGGGCCCGGAGCTGCTACCTTCCTCCAGGCGGTGAGCCACATCCCTGCAATGACGCAACACCCTCCCTGTCAACCTCTGTGTCCTCTGCTTGTCTTCAGGCCTCACAGATCAGGGGCCCTGGGCCTCTCTGCTGGGACACAGTGTTCCTTTGATTGGCACACAGAACTAGCTTGACTGCCGGCTCCTCTCTTTAGAGCAATCAGAGGAAATTGCTTCATTTGGAAGACAAAAGGAAACTCTGTCCACATTTACCTAAATACCCCGGCTTCTTGGAGGTTCGCTAAGAATGACAGGACAGAATTTTGCTTTTTCCCAGAAATGCTCAGGTGGTAGTGGAAGAAAGCAGAGTTTTGTTCTTTTTTCTTCAGAGAAAACTCGAGCTTGAGAGAAGGTAAAGAATTAAGAACCTAGTAAATAAAGAAACAAAAGAATCATACTACCAACATGTGTGAGGGCAGAACCTGACTTCTGTATTAAGGGAAATGATGAATGTTTTCACATTATGGGAACTGCTTTAGCACAACCTTAAAATAGTGCTTTCAAGATGTGTGAGGACATAGAGAAATTTGTCTCTACACTTTAAACCTTTTCTCTTCCACAAGGATTTTGAGTAAGAATATGTTTTGGACTAGAGCGAAGAGAATGTGAAAGAAAATTCCTAGCCTTGAGTGTTGCTGCCACCTACATGGCAGGGAGACTCCAAACAAAAGCCAACACCTTTCCAGACAGGAATCTGCGGAAGTGTGCTTTCCACAGGAATGGACTTTAGAAATCCCCAAACGATGAATATTTTTTCATGTGTCTTTTTCTTTGACTTTACTATCCCAAACATAATTGAAATTATAGTATTTTATATTTTTGTTTCACTTCCTATCTCCAATTCTTAGAGAAATTGGACCAAATGATTTTGCTTAGATTGGTGGAAATATACTCATTATTTGAAATAGAGGCGGATCCACGGATATCTTCCTTATTATAAAAACAACCCTAAGTGCAACCTGATCCCCTGACTATGACTACTCTAGGGATGGAATGGAGGTTCTTAATCTCAGTGTTAAGTTCCGTTCTTTCTTTCCTTTTCTTTTTTTCCTGGCACTCTTTATAAAACACAAAAGGAAAAATTAAAGTACCGTTTCTCTGTTGATTGTGATTACAAATTGATACAAATGGAGATAACACAGAAGGGAGAATTCTTTTGATATAGATAAGAGAGATTATTTCTGTTAGAAAATGTAGTCCCCACTGTGCAATTAACAGAAAATTTCTTTAAAGGTCTCAAGGAAACTTGTGATATGTCAAGAACACATCATAGACAGTCCTTTTATCTTAGATGGCATAATCTGAGGACACAATGCTCAGTTACTGGGGCTTTGTGAAAACAACTTCTCCCTAGAAAATGCACACGCAAGATTGAAAAACTAACTAGGACCTTACAGATAATTACCATTAAAATAACTACGAAGTGAAGAAATGATAGGTTTGCAAGCACGTACCAACTAATTATTGCTATTGCCTAATGTTATGAATACTGGTCTTCTGCCGGCATTTGGTACTTTGCAGTGTTAAACTAATCCTGTACAAATTACCTTGGTGTTTAAAACCTTAGATGCTTGAATGAAAAAATCACTGATACCTTTCCAATTAGTAGTGTGCTGAAGACAGAAAAGATCCCTAAAATTGATGATCGGAAGGCATGCTCTGTCCAATGAAACAGGAGTTTGGAAAAACAATGTCAGAAGGAAGAACCCTAGACGCCCAGAATTTCCCCCTATATACTGCTAGAAGTAAGCCATTTCAAACATTCTCAATGGTCTATGGCTTTAGTTTTCACAGGATGTTAAAATAATTATTTCTTACCATCTGTATCATTATAATCTCATAATGATGCAATTGTCACAGTCTCTTTACCTGCAGTATACTTTCTGGGATAAAGGTGAATCGATCCAGACTTAATGAACAGGGCACAAGACCAGGGGATGGCAAAAAACTCAGCAATCGGGATAAACATATTTTAATACAATATTGTAATAAGTCAGAAGCATACCCCAAAGCCATGATATCAAAATTTACAATAAAATGGGGTCTGAGAAGGCTGGGATGAGGGTGACAGGAGGGAGTCATGCCAGGGAAGTCCCTGTCCTGCAGTGAGATGAGATGAGGTGACCTGCCATTTCTTCCAAGGGTCGCAGGTTGGATGGAAACCCCCAGTGGCCTATGCCCATATTGGGAGACTTACTCATTTCTTGTTTGTGCGCTTCCCATACATGCTATCTGTAGGTTCCTTGCTGATGAAATCAAAGCACAAAATGGTCTGGGGACAATGTACACAAAGCACCCAAGACAGCTTTAACTTCGCAACTTTTTTGGTCATGCTATTTTGAAATTACTTTAAAATGTTCACTATGTACATATTTACAAAGCAATGACTTTCCTATTTAATTAGACGCAACTTTGGGTACTTGACATGTACAATAAGATTTTGTGGGGAATCAAAGTGTATGTAGTCATGTGTTTAAATAAGTGTGGAATCAAATTGTGTGCAATATAAAATTTTAAAAATTACATGAATAAGCCCATTCTGTGGAAATAAGATTTCAAGATCAATTGGAATTAATGTATTCTGAGCATTTTAAACATAGCATAAAACTTTATTCTTAAAAATTCAATTATTATAATGTGCCCTCTAAAGATTGAAGAGAAACACTATCTTTTCTAAAATGTTCACTTGAATAATTATAACTTTTTAAAAAATATAGAACATTGGAGGAAAATGTGCAAGGAATGGAAATGAAAATCACCCCAAATACTACCATCTAGAGATAGAATGTTAATATACAGCAAAATGTTTTTGTATCGTTTTTCTAATAGTGACATAGTCAAAGTAGCCTTAATTTAGTTTCTAAAATAGCATCAGAATGTTTCAGGCCTGAAGTTGCTTATTGGTGTGTTTATAATATTATAAATTTTACCTTATATTTGAAGTGCTTTACAGTGTTCAAACTGCTTTCCATAAACCATCCTGTAGAGTGTCTTTGCCCAAGCCCTGGGTGGGAGCTCTAGCTGCGCTATCAGAACTGGGTGGCGAGGGCTTGGCCTTTAACTTCACATTCTTTCCAGAGTCTTTCCTCAGCAATACAGCCAGTATAAAACTCCACAGTGAGTAACCGAATCCCTACTTGCAAATTTGAAAATATGACATTCCTTGGGGAGAAAAATAGATAATCAAAAATGTCACCAAGGTTAATGCCAAAAGAGGACACAAGACGATTTTTTAAATGAGTTATTTATTAGAACAGCAAGGAAGACTCTGGATACAAACAAATGAGCTGCTTGCTAAGAAAATCACTCCACTTATTACCTAAGGCTAGGCCAAGAAAGGATAAATACTATTCAAGAAGCCGCAGTTTTGGGTGTTTAGCTGTAGTACCAAGAGGTTAGGGTCACCATGTCGTTGAGCCAGGTAACTGGGTGGCAACTTGCTTTTTAAGTTCTCCTGACAAGAGACATTGCTGAAACATGCTGAACATTAGTCAATATCAAGAACAGACCAGCAGATTTGTCTACATTTGCACATGGGTATTTGAGAATGTGATTTAAATGTCTTTCTCTAAAACTCTAATTTTAAGAATTAAAAATTTTAATAGTTAATGGTGCTGACCTCCAGAATTCATATTGATAAAAGAAGATTATAATTAGTCATTTAATATGAATTATTAAACTTTAGCAATTGCACAATGTGATGCCAAAAAACAAATCTTAAAAATCTCATTTAGTAATGTCAGGGTTATGCCAGTTCTAATTTCCTATATCTGGTGACATCATAAAATATTTATCAAGGATTCAATATTGGTTTCCTTAGACCTGGGAAATGCTAAATATGGCAACTGTTTAAACTTATTTTTAATCTTCACTGAAAAGGGAATAATAGAGCCCCGCTATAAAAACAGAGAAGCTTATTTTTTAATAAGTATACCAGAACTTGAACATCCAAATAAGTTTTAACTATTAAAATTGCCCTCTTGAGAGAATATGTACATATTTGATATTGCCATCATCAAAAATGTTCTTGGTATTCCTTCTTGCGATGGGCTTCAGAACCTATACACCAGCATGTAAGAAAATGTTTTCCATTGCTTACCCTGCTACCTTCCTTTATTCTGAAACTTGTTCTAAGTAGCTCTGGACTATTTCCAATGTGTGTGTATGTGGGTGGGAGGGAGGGGAGTTATATATGATGATTTTCAAAAGATGACAATTTTCCATGATTATTCATTTTGACAATATTTTACTTTGTGAAGTACAACTCAAAAGTATTTTCAAGCAATGACATCATATTTTAGGGGGGACAAAAAGAACACAGATTTATGTCTGCTTTAAAGGAGTCACACTCACTGGGTGTCTATGTCCTGATATATTCATCCAGGTCAGTCATTAATTATAAGTTCCTTAAAGGTGGAGACCATGCTATTCCAACGTATACTTCTCTAATCTCCCCACCGCAACCCAGCAACCTGATGCTACTGTCCTCAAATATGTTTGTTAGATTGACGTGATTAGCACTTCCCTATTAGATAGATAGATAGATCATATATTTAACAGTTCATTTCCATTTTTTATGAATTAGGCAATATTTGTGTCCATAGGCACACTAATAATCTTTTGATGATCTTCTGTAAATCCAGGAATTATACAACGTAGGTCACAATGAATAAATCACTCACTAAGGGGCTTAGTAGATGAGCGCTTTGTTCCTATTCATATTGCTTTGCATATTTTAGTTTAAGAATTCCTGCCAGTCAGATTACTTTCTGGGGAAGGAACTGCAGGAGTTTATACTTAATATGGATCAACAGCTATGTGCTCTAAGTAAATACATAGTTCACATATGTATGGCTAACAAGATCAACAAAGACATTAGCTTCTATATCATTAGGAGTCCAAATGAGTCTGACCTCACAAAATTGGTCCCTGTTATACTGTCTATCACTTATTTGGGCTAATTGATGACTCAATGGACCTGGCTATTTGTTGACAACATTTCATGCTTTGATGAGATTTACTGCAGGGTGACTAATCCATATTAAAGCATATACTAAAACAAAATGCCCTAACCTAACAAATCGAATAAATCTGGTAAAGTTTTAGATTAAATACACTGAAGCAGCATTAAATTTGGAAGGGCTATATGTTACAATATTTAAAAGCAATGTGGTTTTAACATTGCTCCTATAATGAACCAACTGAAAAGATGGAAGAAAATCTAAGACAGCATTAAATTTGTGTCTGCAGCCTAGCATTCCTTGTTGTAAATTTTAAAGGAAAGTAAGAATCAGGAATACAAGGTGATTGCAACAATGATTTTCTAAAATTAGATCAATTCAGATATTTTCGGTCAGTAATTACATTTTCAAACCACTCTTTCCGAAGTATTAGCAAATCTACTTACAATCTAGTAACTTGACTGATAACAGCACAGTTTTTATACAACAATAAACAAATGGCATGTTTAGGTTTCATCATTTGTCCAAGTCCAATTCCTATAGATAAGATTCCATTCAGCACAGCTTGCAGGAGCACACCTTTGCTATCCATGAATGATGCCTTGGCTTACCTAGAAAGGAAATAGATTATCAGGTTATATGGTGAAATAAAGAAGAAAGAAAGAGGGAAGGAGGAAGAAAGCGAGAGAGGAATGAAAACAGAGAGGGAAGGATGAAGGGAAGGACTGAGAAAAGAGATGAAGGCAGGAGAGAACTACCTAGGATTTCTAGATTTCTTTTCTATCCTGAAATACAACATGTTAAGACAATAAAAATATTCTTATAAACTAGGCTTCAGGTAAATATATTTTAATTGCATACATTATGAATATAGGTTGTTTTTTCTTTTAATGGCCAACAAAGATGAAAGTTTTCAACAAGGTGATTTGGGCTAGAAATGAATAAATTTCAAATATCTCAGTTGCTCAGAGAAACCCACAACTGCAATTTTAGGATCAAATGTTATAAATGTTAGTTGGAAAATGGTTCGAATTATAGAATCAGAAAAGCATTTATTTCTCAGACTACTTGAATGATTGTTAATGTAGGCTAAAAAATATCACTTGATTTGAATTACTTTGACTGTGAAACATACTGGAGAACTGTGCCTGAGCAAACTATTTCTAAATACATTTATATTAATAACATGACCATGCATGGTAACTCCCACTCCTACTGGCAAAGACTCAAAAAGCTGGGTATCTGTTTTACTTAAACATATGTGTGTGTGTATAAGCCTAGAATTTTACATGTTTTAAAAATTATTAGGTTGATGCTTATATTTTTCCATATGGGCAACTTTTTAAGAATGTTGATATTGTTAAATAGAAGAAAGGGTTTATGTGTTTTTACTACAGAAATTGTCCTTACTCCTTCCAGGACATTTTTTTTTTTTAGCACTAACCCTAAGAAGAAGTGTGTTCTCGATAGCTATGATTGACGGGCTGCTCACACATTCCACATTTTTTCTGCTTCATGCATCATCATCAGCCATCTCCAACACTCTAGTCCTGAATCTGTCCTACTTTCTGTTACCTGATTTTTGCTGTTGATTCATGAGCTAGAATAGTAAAAGAAAAAAAGAAAAACTCCACCTTGGCTTTTTTGCAATGTAGTACATCCCGTGGAAACTATGAGAAATCTAGTTTTGTTCATCAGATTCATGCAAATGCAATATTGATTGACAATGATGTATATAGATCTATACACATAACGTGCTATATAAAAACCACTAAAATGTTCTATTAATGGCAGAATGCATACTGATTATAAACTACTTCAGAATGATGTGAAAATGCTACTGAATGCCTTTTTTTTTTTGTACTTTCAAACTCTTTCTTGTCACTACTATTTTCAGCCAAAGCTATGTTTAAATGCACTGTCCCTAGTGCACTAGGAAGTAAAATTCTTAATTTTCCAAGCCAATAAGGTGATAAAAGCCCAAGGTCTCTCATTAACAGTTAGCTAAAAATTGTGAATGTCACACTAAATTTTTTATCATCGTGAGTGCAAAGATGGGGGAAAAGGAATACTTTTTATGATTTGGGAAAATAGGAATTGAGCTTTATTCACTGTGCATGAAGCAGTTAACAAGAAGTTAACCAGCAAAAGACTGCACTAAACTATTTTTGTGATAGCATCTTTCAGATTCAGAAGTGATGAGGCTTGAAAGAACCAAAGAAAGAAAGCCTAATGGCCCTAAAATCTGAAAAAGGGGAGCTGTAAGTTCACAATGTTGTCTCGGTGCTTCTATTACTAGACATCAAAGTTATTCCCACAGGTTTTGGGGATGTATAAATGCCAGTGAAGAAGTAAGCAGACTTCACAGAAGCTAAGCCAGAAACTTCAATCTGGGATTCACCTGTGAGTCAAAACTCTTTTCTAATGAATTATTCCAGAGAAAAGACACTGCTGAGGGAGACCTTAACCTATCAGACAAGACCTCCAGGTTCACTAGCAGGGTCAGAGTAACAAGAATGCTCTGGTCTAAAGTTGCTTTGCCAACCTTAATGGACTGCAGGCACTCACCTGGGTATACAGCTTGAGCCAATAAAGAGATCACAATGGCATGATGAATAGGTAGAGTGCTCTAGAGACCAGGTGAACAACCACTCCACCAGTCCTCTAAATTGTGACCTATATGCACACTACGGCCCATTTACACATGGGTCATCCTCGTCAATTCAGTGCTGGAGAAGTGATGTCAATGAAAAAATAAACAATCTGCAGACTGACTTTAAAACCCATTGCATTCAAAGATAATCAATGCTTAAAGTCAATCTGATTTTGTGTATAAACTTTAAAAATTTGATTTCATTAATGACATTTTCAAATGTTGCATCAATGTTTAGAAAACTTTAACTTCCCCTTTAAAGAAGTAAACTATTAAAGTTTTTCTGTGCTTCAACATCCCTTTGCTCTCTGCATATGGAAAGGAATTGGTATCCACGATACGAAACTCTAAGGGCAAAGGAAAATGATGTTCAGGGGATTTGCAAAGAAAAGATTTTATTTGGAAAGAACAATATATGAGGCAATATTCCTCAACTGTGCTTGGATGGGAAAATGATTTTTTGTTTTCATTTTCCATATGCCATTTGAACAACTAGTTTTTTCTTTAAAAGTGATGTAATAAATATATTAGTCATTTAGAGTTGCATAGATAAAACCATGTAAGGTCAATATCCATTAAAGCTAGAAGACTGACTACGTTCAGCTTTGTAATGGGGGATTTTTCGTGGACATGAAAATATTAAAAAGGACTTTTAAGTGAGCGATAATATGCCAGGTGAAAATGGTAAGAACAATGTACTCCTCTCCATATAAGGAATAACAAATACACCAATGCAATCACAAGCTTAGCTAGTGAAGTACCTCTATTGGTCTGACAACACCTTCCCAAAGCTTGTCCCTTAGAAGCCCCAAATTTGCCTTCTCTTCTAACGAAGGTGGTTAAATGTGCTTCCCAGAGGAGCCCCACTCACACCTGGTAAACAGGGAACTCAACCACCAAAGTAATGTTTATAGTTTTGGAGCCCCCCCCCCCCTTGAATGGCTTGGTATTTTTTTAGTTCATTTTTGGACACTGAGAAGTGGACAATCATATTTTCACGGTGCAGAAAAGTCCCTCCACGCCACCAATTTCACATACCTTCTTCCTTCATGTTCTAAGAATTTTCCTTCTCAAATGCTCATACTTCAAGGAAATGCACTCTCTCATCAAAATCTTTCTTACTAAACAAGCACCTCTGTCAGAAGTGTCTTAATTTCTTATCACAGAATTTTATCCACATAAGGAGCAATAAATAATTCATGTCATTGCCTCTTTGTTGTGTGTCCCTGAACTGCACAGAGCTGGAAGGCTGACAGCTGTGTCAGGACAAGCACCAAAGATCTGACATGACAAGTGACTAACAAGTTTCTTTCAGTTCATAGTGAAAGAAGACAATGGCCCAAAGTGCAGAAAGAAATCCTGAAACAAAATAAAACTGCTTCTTTCTTTTTACCTAAGTGTTTGCTATGAGCTTATTTCCAACCCACAAGCCCTGGTCATTTTATAGGACTGCCCAGCCCCCTTTATTCCTCACACTCGCTTGGCCATTTACGCCTGGCCACGGATCAATATGAGCAATTCTTGGAGAAATACGATGTCTCCATGACAACCAAGCCACAAATTCTCAGTGGAAGGCAGTGAGACCAGTAGTGAACTCTCCAGAGGTTTCTAGGCCTATAAGGCAAGATGTCTTAAAATGCAGGAATGGACAGAGGAAAAAGCCAGAGTAATTCATTCTTTATTACCAGTTTAATGATGTCCGATGTATAGAACAGTACTCACTTTTTAAGTTAAGATCCTTTATCAGTACCAATCTTTTCTAATTAATCTTTGTTATGATATATCCTTTTGTTTATGTCAGATAAGCTATGCAATATTTGAATTTTACAATTCCACTCATACAGAGGGAGGCCTGAAATCTTTTCTACTTTTGAGATGACATAAAGCCAATCTATTCTTGCCAAAAACAATGAACACTTAGGTGAAAACTTGGCTCAGGGATTTAACTGCCTCGGGTTGATATGGAATATGAAGACAGTTTAAAAACGTAGTCAAAATTAGGTAATTTTTGTCAAAACTAAAAGCAATTTTAAAATAGTCTGATAGACATTTAACGCTACCACCGGCCTCTCCCTTTCGGAGTGGGACTAACCTACATTTGTGTTTTAGATATTATGGCAGGAGGTGGGGTTCAGTTTCTGATTAAAAATTTCTGTGGGCGAGAAAGATGCCATTTCTCAGGTCCACGGGATGCTGAGGCAGAAGTGCGCTTCCGAACAGACACACGGCAGCAGTACATCTTTTGATGAATCTTGGCTTAGTGGAGGGAACTGAAATACAATGCCATCGCCACCGGGCCTATTGGGGTTCCGAGATGACTTAGGGGACCTGACATAGATTGCAGGCTGCACCTTTCACTGAAAATTAAATCTCAGTACCTCTCCTCGGGGAAGGATCAGGGGACTGTTTGCAGCTGCCCCCTGTCAGCGAAGGCTACAAGATTTGGAAATCTCTTAACTAAGCTGACAGGCCACAGAGAGGATGAATCAAAAATCTGATACAAGGATCAGCACACAAAGATGCAAGAGGGTCGGGGGTACACAGCAGCTGGAGAAAACAGGAAGGGAAAACGTACGGTGGGAGGAAAGAGTTAACCCTTTCACTCATGGTAATAAGGTACCTTCTAGTACCTTAGGGCTTTGTAGTGATCTGGGAACCTCATTCGACTTCCACAGGACTTTTTTTTTTTTCTTTTGATTAATTAGTTGTTAAAGACTAGGCATGTTTTGAAACAAGCCACAAACAGAAACAAAAATCCATGCTTAAGGGCTTCTGGCTCTATCCTTCTGCTACATTTCTGTCTATTCCTTCTACAAAGAAAATACAAACCTAAGTAACTTGGGACGTGGGTAAATTTGATGGCATGAGGAAGGGTTGTTACTTTCTTTTGTTTTGTTGGTTCTCAACAGTTGATCCATCCAGAGTCCATTACTGCTATGCTAAAACCCCTTGGTCCCGTTAGCGAGCTGTATTCAGACAGGTGAGTAGACTGTAATGACGGCTATCATCTGAGACTCTCTTAACTCTGCACTTCCGCTCCATCCCATTACTTGAAATATTTAAAATGCTGCCATTTCTCCAGTTTTCAATCTCGGCCTCTATTAACCAGTTTAGCCTAAAATTGATGATAATGAACTAATAGTGTCAGCTTCCCTTCTCAGTCATAAAGCCTTTGTACTTCCTCCAACTGAATCCTTGATGAAAGAGGCAAAGGTAACAGCTCCACACCGTGACCCCTGGAGGTGACCATTAATTTGACAGCACAGCTGCTACGAGAAAACAGCATTACAATGTCCTCCCCGCCACCCCTTCCAAGGACCCCAAAGCTGTGTCAAATTTATCATTTTATACTTGACTATTTTTAAATGGCTTTCACCTGGACTCTCAGACTCTTCCAAGACGCATCTGTCAGGCATGTCCTCAGTGTCTTGGAAGTTTGCCGAGTTTGAGTTGCTGTCATGCTTGACCGGACTGACTGGAGCTATTAAAAAGAGAGAGAGAAAGAAAAGAGAGAGCAATGAAAAAGTAGTAATAAACACCATTAAAATATTTCCTTTCAGTTCCATAGATATTTCCAGGGACACACTATGTAAACACAAATAATAAGTTGAAATAAAATGTATCCTCTAAGTATGTATTGGCAGACATGTAATTAGTTGAAAAATCTATAGATGAGACTTTATCTTACAAGAAAAATAAGTTCATGGCATCAGCTTAAAAGCTACAAAGTAACAAAGCAATCCCTCCGAAGTAGAAATCGTATTTTTAATGCATAAATCTAAAACAATATCATCAGTTAGCAGCCATAGGACACAGACGGAAGAACATGGGGCTGGTCAGTTAGAGCAGCTCTGCATGGATGCGGTGGTTCATTTTGTCACACAAATCACAGCTGATGGATACTTAAATGCATTTTGTTTCTTTTTCATCCAATGAGAAACTCCAAATGTCAAAAAGAAAAAAAAAAATAAAAGCCCTATGTAAATAAAATTTAAGATAGAAAATAAATAGTTGGCAAATGATTAATAAGTAGGGCCAGTGTTTTGAATGGTGACCTCAGATAATTTGTCATCATCTTCTGAGTAGGAATTACGAACAGAAACGGGAATGAGCACAGAAATCTGCAATTTCCTGTAAGCACATAACACTTCTAGCTCCGTTAGAGAAAGAGACTCAAGTTCCACATTTTTGCAAAAGTTGTAATTCTTGGTCTCAATTATCTCCGTAAGCAACATATTTCCATATTCTGTTCATTCAAGGAATCACTTGTTGGGAAAAGTGAACATTGTCTTCATGAAAAAAAACTAAGTGAATAACAAAACAAAGCAAGACCACAATAACATAAATTACATCATACTTGTCTGAAGCCAAACTACATAAATATGTGTATTATTGACTACTGCTAATTTTATCTATTGCGAATTGCTGCAGTAAACACTACTACTGTCTCTTCAGGTCTTGATAACACACACAACATATTATTTATAGGCCATAAATGCAAACAAGAAAATATATAAGCCGTACACGAAATGATATGTTTGTTGGCACAGGGGAGTAGGTCTGGCCACTGTTCCTAAACACCCATTAGGAAATGATGGAGCAAAGGCTGGGGGCTTTGTCACTTCATACATACTCGGTAAGTGACACAAAGGAATGCCACCCAAGATCCAAAGCAGCGTGAGCAGAACTCGCACTTCTCACATTCCTCAGCGTATTTTCATGGAGTGTGTAAAGCATTGGTGAGCGTGACCTGAAGCCCACAATATACACACTTTATTTTATTTATTTATTTTTTAAAGATTTCATTCATTTATTTGACAGAGAGAAATCACAAGTAGATGGAGAGGCAGGCAGAGAGAGAGAGGGAAGCAGGCTCCCTGCTGAGAAGAGAGGACCCTGAGATCATGACCTGAGCCGAAGGCAGTGGCTTAACCCACTGAGCCACCCAGGCGCCCAATATATACACACTTTAAAGGAGACTAGTAACATAATTCCAGTCCAAATATTCTCTTAAGCTTCAGCAGTTTTCTCAGAACATGAATAGTTCTCCTCTGTTCTGTGAAAGTGTGTGCATTGAGTTTGAATTCACTTCTCTGAAATGTTTTGAGAACAAAACATGGGAAAAATATATGAAATGCTGTCATTTAAATTTTCCCCCCAAAAAGGAAGTAGGTACCATGTCTGCTTTATGCATTTGTCTGCCCTAGGCCTGAGGAGGTATTCTTAAAGGACTTGTGGAATGAATGAGTGAACAAGTGAATGAAGCAGAGGTATCCTGCTAGATGTCCTCCTGATCTGAGAGGATATGTGCTTTGAATGATCTTCAACTAGATCCCATCAGTTCCTTGGTTAGGCCCACTTGAGACAAAGGATGTCTATTTGTAAAAATGGTGGTGCGGGTTAGTTTCTAATTTGGAGGAGAGACACATATGGCCTAAGTAGTTATTGGTGTAGCTGCCTTTAATTTAATTTTCCTCAGTTTAGATCATACTTACAGATTATTTTGGAATCCATTGATTTTTGTAACACATTGAGGTGGATAACTAAATATACCAAAGTTGCAGAAAACTATTATACTGTCAAGATTTACCGGACTGTGTTAATAATGTTTTTATTTCTTTATATCTTATTAATTTTCTGAAATATTTACATTGATATTTATCATAAGGAATGAAGCATACAGCTGAATCTATTATTAACAGCCAGTGAGTTAGCACCTGTGTTTATTTGGGCAGATACATTGCCCTTATCATCCCATACATTGTTCTTTTATCACTTATAACTTTCAGCCACTCGTTCATTTACTTGTTCTTCCAGCAAGACCCTGTCCTAGACACAGGGCCCTCAAGAAGGAAGAGAGCATGGCATTAGAACAACAAAGTAAATGCCTGTATCAATTTCCAGTGCCAAAAAAAAAGGGTTCCCAGGATGAACTGACATCCTAAGCCTTGCAAGAAACTCAGAAAGTTAGCTATAGTTGCTCAATGAGCTTCACTAGACCCACACTGGTAGGTACCATGTGGCTCTTTTTATGTCTACCTCAGATTCTGGAGGGTGTCATTTGTGAGGGCGTAGGAGAGCAGAAAGGATTAACCTTCAGATAGTTTGCTTACCTACATTTTAGCTTCCAAATTTGCAATGGTACAAGAGTTGTCATTTTTACTGGCTAATTTATAGAGTATTTGGTTAAATTTACTATAAAAGAAATACCTACCTCTGTCAATTGGGAACAGCCAACATCGGAGAGGTTAATTATTGCCATTCCACTTTTCTTTTCTTTTCTTTCTTTCTTTCTTTCTTTTTTTTTTTTTTGATAAGCTAATCTTTGCAATTGTTCTTTTGGGTGTTTTCTGTGATATTTCATCATTAAACTCAGACATGATGTGTGACCAAAGTTTCTCTAATAAATCATTTCAAAAGCAATGAAATCAACAAATATTGATTTAGTGTTTATTATGTGTAGAGCTCTGTGCTAGGCTATGTTGGGGTAAAAACATTAAAGGCGCTTTTTAAAAAAATTTATTTTTTATTTTCAGCGTAACAGTATTCATTATTTTTTCACCACACCCAGTGCTCCATGCAATCCGTGCCCTCTATAATACCCACCACCTGGTACCCCAACCTCCCCCCCCCCCGCCCCTTCAAAACCCTCAGATTGTTTTTCAGAGTCCATAGTCTCTCATGGTTCACCTCCCCTTCCAGTTTCCCCAAACTCCCTTCTCCTCTCTAACTCTCCATGTCCTCCATGCTATTTGTTATGCTCCACAAGGCGCTTTTAATGTGCCCTCATACAACTTGTCATCTAGTTGAGGTTCATCTAATGAAAAGTAGTAGGAGCATTAGAAACAATATTCCAAGAGTGACATAGTTTTTAGGAATGCAGAAGTAATTCTCCTGTAATAGGGAGATTGGGAAGTGAATTTTCAATTAGATCTTCCCAAAAAGGAAAATGGGTAGCCTGAAGGGAGCTTATTCAAGGCAAGAGAAAAAAATGTGTGAAGTCAGACATGGTCAAAAAAATGCATGAGCCTAGTGCCACAAATGTATTTAACAGAATGCTGCTGCCTACTTTTGTATGCATTTTTAATGAATTCTCTTAACGTGTCTCTTTGAGCTTTTCCTAAATTGCTGTTGTGGCTAATTCTTCTCACCTGTAGAAGTTCGCTATAGACAGGTTTTTCCTTGCCCTAAATAGTCAATAATTTGATCTTTACTGATGGTGGGCCCATTTATCACAGTAAGTTGTTCTTTCACTATACATATTGACTTTTATTTATCAATACCAAAGTCCATTTGTAGCTCATCACTAAAGTTCTTGGATATTTCCAGTAGTTTTTGAAGATGCATTTTAAAGCTTGGCAGAGAGATACTTCTGACATCAATATAGTGCAAATGATTGTTAGGGTCATCCTTAACTTAAAATCAACTGTTTATTTCCTCTGTAATGGATTCTGAAATAGTCCACATTTGGAGGATGAGGGACAAAAAAGACAAACTCTTCTTGACAGTTTTACAGATGTAAGGCTATTCCATTTACTCATCGCACACTTTAAAATATTGACAACGGAAGGGCCAGTGTTCTAAATATCTTTGTAATATCTTTAATAATTAGATAGAAAAGTCTATGTACTTTGTAAGGTTGTGTTTGACAATGATGTGTTTAACTTTGACTACAATTCTAGATCCTAAAGAAATGAATAGTTCAACAGCAGAAGAAACCCGGAGGATTGTGTGACAGAGACACTATAAAAAGATCTACTATAGGACAATGTGATAACAGGGTCATTGGTGGTTATGCTCCTTATCTCCATCTGTTCTCTAATTTGGTTTCAGTTAACCTCTAAAAATTCCCACCTTCCCTTTGTCATCATTTGCAGAAAGATGGTATTTGTTTTTAAAGGTGGCTACACCTAGGCAGCAAACAGGTCCAAGAACTATTCCTCCTGACCCCAACAAGAGAACGATCATTGGAAAAATGTCCACTTACATCCACAAACAGCAGCTGGTTCTTCCAAGTAACCCAGTACTATAGAATAAATAGAGCCCTTGTTAAAAAGCCATGTCATTTACAGTGTGAATAAAATCTGTACTGTAAATGATGTTTTCAATATGATGACTTATGAATGATTTAAAAATACATCCCATTCATCGTATGTATGGACTTTTTGGAGTACTGGAGATATTTATAGAAAACCATTAATAAAAAGATATAACAGTTTGAAACATTGGTCTGAATAGAATAAACCACTATAGTCACAGATAAAACTCAGGCAAAAAACTTAATCACATTTTATTCAAGCTCATAACGTTGCAGAAGTCAGAGAAGACTAAAAGAACGCTCATTTGTGGAATGAGCAGTGACGAAGTCAAACACCTGAGTTCAAATAAATGTACTAGCTCCATAGTGTGGTGAAGAGTTGATCACTTTCTTGGTTGATCAGTTAAGTCTCTTCTCCATCTTAAGGCATCACTATGAATCAACTAAAAAAAAAAAAAAAAACTTTCTCCAGGCTTAGAAGAAAGAAAACTGACGTTAAATTCAAGAAGTAAATAGGAATGCAATACTCACAGATCACCAAAGACCGCAATATATATTAATTTAGAGGGAGACAAAGTCAGTGAAAAGACTTGAAGTGATAACACCAATTTGTGAACAACGAGGATGTCATTTGAAGAGACCCCAAATTCACGTGGTTCTCTTGGACAGATGTCTTATCAGGAAAACTTACCTAGCTGAAGAGCGCTGTACTTACTACCCCTACTTTCAGAGTATCTCCTGAGATAATCAAGTGATAGGACTTCTTGATTATATTTGAATAGCAATAGCTGCATCCTGCGTCAGGCTTCAGGCTGATTCTGTGTCAGTATAGACTGGAAACTGGGGGAAATGTCATATAAAGATGCCCAGAATTAAATAAAATATCTAATGCTTCTTTATAACTAAGTAGTAACTATTTTATGGACAAGTTCAGCAAGACGAGTTAGCATTAGACTTACGTGTGTTTGCTGTCTTTCTGCAATTGTAATCTGACATGGAATATTATTTTCTGGGATGACATTTTCTAGTATGAACTGCTTCAAAGAAGACATTTTCAACTGGTAAAGAAATGAATTTTCCAAAACGTTGTGAAGGATAACTATTATTTTGGTATCCTTACTAGATGTATAGAATTAAAGTTGTTATTTTATTTAAATAGTTTGGGGATATATGTGTATTACACACACACAGCGGATCAAACTGTTGATTATTTAGTCTAAGGGGGAAAAATCTGTCCATAGGTGAAATCCATGGCTGGACCAGAAAGGAAAATGTGGCGGAAGGAAAATGTGAGTGATAAAAAAGATAATTAATGAATCGATTTATTTATTATTTTTTAAAAGATTTATTCTAGAGGGAGTGAGTGCAAGGGAAGGGGCAAAGGGAGAGGAAGAAAGGGAATTTTAAGCAGGCTTCACGCCCAGCCTGGTGTCTAACACAGGGCTTGATCCCATGACCCTGAGATTATGACCTGAGCCGGAACCAAGAATGGGGAACTTAACCAACTGAAGCACCTGGTGCCCCTTAACGAATCTTTTTAAACAATGCTTTATTCCTCTCAGATACAGAGATTTCCCAGATGTCCGGGCTGATAAACAAGTGAGCACATCTCTAGCCCAATGTGAGACACAGGGCATGTACTTAGAGTACATGTGAAATGACTGAGGGAAACTGGTAATGAGCATTCCTAAAAATTAAAAAAAATGATGTGTTTTAAATATTTCATTTATTTTATTTTTTTGAGAGAGAGAGAAAGAGAGAGCATCAGAGAGAGAGAACACAAGTGGGAGGCAGAGGGAGAAGGAGAAGTAGGCTCCCTGCCAAGCAGGGAGCCCAATGTGGGGCTCAATCCCAAGACCCTGGGATCATCAACTGAACCGAAGGCAGATCCCAAATGGCATAAGCCACCCAGATGTCCCCCCCAAAACAATAATTACTTTCACTTGTAGTTTAAAGGAAAAATCTTAAGGTCAGGCTTAGAGTTTACAGCTCAAACACACCCATACAACCCTGTAATCTATTATTAATGTCAACAGGAAGTCTGCCAAAAGAAGGAGGTCCTATCTGCCTTATCTTTGAATGAAAAAATAAAATTCCTCATTGTTTAGCACCCAAATATATGAATTAATTGGAAAAAAATAAATATCAACAATTTCATTACAGAGATGAACTCTGGAATTTCCGGGGAGAAATATGTTGTTCTGGACGAAGGTTCAATTAATAGGACACAGAAGATCTGTTCTTTTTAATTCCACCTCTGGTCCTAATAGTGTGACCTCATGACCTTGAGCATGTCACTTCACTCTCCTGGACTCAGGTCCTTTTATTAATAAAATGAGAGTGTTGGACTTGACAACTTCCTTGACATCTTCTGGCCTGGAGACTCAAATATCCTCCAGTTAAAAATCCAAGGACAACCAACCATTCTGTGTATTACTGAACAGGGTAGCAAGATGGTAAGTGGTCACTACACTAGCCTTGGAAATAGTGAGGACTTCAGAAGCTCTTTCTGAATTAAGCAGGATTGGTATTTTCCTACGAGTGGCAATGCCTAGTCCGACTGAGGGACAGAGGACATCAGGGCCACTTCAGAGGGATATTTGGGTAGCTGCACTGCTAGGGTGAGGCAGCCCTGTGGAAAGATGACCAAGAAAGGACTGAGGCTACAGTCTGGCCACTCCTCAGAACAAACTGATTCCTTGGCATAGAAAAGCACCTGTTAGATGTTTACCAAAGGTGCAAAACATATCTTCAAAAGGAAATCTTTTAAAAAATAAATTATATGATCCTTCTTAGAATCATATGTATGCAATTAATTTCTTTAAACAAACCCTCTTCATTAATTAGTTTGACAGATATGAACTTCAGTATGAGACAAATCATCCTAAACCAAATTAACTGGATCCACGTACAGATGCAGTGGATGAGCCTGGAGGACTGGTGCCATCTTGGCCCTGGGGCTGTAGAAGAGGTTCTTAATTATTATTTGCCAAATGAATGCAGAGGTGTGGTGTTCCTGTGGAATTGTATTTTCCTCAAGTTAAATCTCTTAAAGGGCAACTATTTCTATTCCTTTTGTATGTAAGGATGGGGCCTTTATAGTCATTTGTCTTAGTCAAGCCTGACATGAAAACCAACCCTAATCAAATTATCTAAACTCTCAGACTGAAACAGACTATAGAGACAGATTGGAGGTAGGCTGTGGAGGGGCCACAAAGGAAATGGGTAAGGTAGAAGGGGAATAGGAAAGGAGAATAACAGGTAATGATGCAACTCTTTCTTCTCTTTCTGCTGCATTTCCTCAGTCCCCAACAGGGTAGATCTTGAGTTATCAGTGACAGTCTCGCCTGGATTTCTTTGTGTATTCCTTTAGAGCCACCATTTCCTTGGTGAGCAGTGCTTCCAGGAGAGAGGAGGTGAGCAGGTGAGCAGGCACTTTTTTTTTTTTTTAAACATCATTTCAAACTAATTTCCTCAACTTTGGTCTTTGAACGTTACTGAATAAATTCCGAGTTGAAATACTCAAGGACACATTACCTATTATTATTTTTTATTTGTTCATATGCCCCATTTGGTAAAGAAGACACTTTCTAGATGCAAGAAATAAACTGGTCAAATCAGCAAGCTCAATCCCAGCTTTCTATGTTAAACCAGAGAGATCGTTATTCAAGACAAAGAGAATTGGGAGCATCTTATCTGAAAGGACTCTGTCATCACTAAAAGGTATAGGTGATGGATGAGTTCTGAGAATGTATAGAAATTAACTCTCACACTCTTCATGCCATTTAGGTTCTACAAAAGTCATTTGGCTTTTCTCATAAGGACCAAATCCTATGGTAAATACACAGATGCATTAATTTTACTGTTCAGAAGTTCAAGAAGTTGAAAGCAGGAATAGATTTCAAAGATGAAAACAAATATATCCCTATGTATTGATAAATTGAAGAACAGTCAATAAAGGGAGAATTCTAAGAGGCAATTTATAGTGAACTTCTCAGCTTGCATTTGAAAATTTAGAAGGTCAGGAAAACAAAAGAGACCCTTCAATCAACAACGCATCAGGCTAGCATCTGAGACTAGAGAGAAACGTGATTTATATATGAACTTAAGATAAGGATTCCCAGCATGGGGCAAAGTCTACAGTTATCCATAAGGAAAAATAGCAAAAACATCCTCCTCTTGAATCAGTGGGAGGAGAAACTGTCAAATGGCCCGACCACTGGAATTCATAAGAGCAGCAAGCCTTCCATAGGCCGAACCTCAGATGACACCATCAGCATGGGGAGAATGCTTGGCAGGCAGTCTCAAATTCCCAGCTGATAGTCGTCTCTATCTCAGGGGAAAACGTTCGTCTCAGATGGTTAATCAAGTGTCAGAGCTCTTTCATCTCCTAGATAGGAAATGGAAAATAAGGAAATCAAATTATCTAGACTATGCCTTAGTTTTCTAGTTCTTTGTCAACATTAAGAAGGATTCAAGGAACAAAAGGTCTACGTTACCACATTTTGTATCGTTAGGCTTGGTTACTCTAAAAGTGATTTATTTTTATTTGAATGTCATTAAATGGTGTTAGTGTACTGGAGAACCTACTGAAATTGAATGGAAGCTATGCTAGGATGTTAATAATGTGTGTAGCCACTGTATTATAATCAGTAGCAAGCATCACTCTCTCACACATGCCCTCACACCAGATAGAGAAAGCATAGGTGGTCTGTTGGCGTGGATTGCTTCTTATGGTCATGCATATAAAATTTAGCCTCTCGTTTCAAAATATTAATTTTGCTGGGGGATAAATCATTGAAAGATGCCTTCTCAAAATCTCAAGCTGAGTCACTGCATCAATTTGTACTAATATTTCTAAGAGATGGTTGTCCAAAATATAGAAATGACCTTGCTAGGTAGGTAGGAGAAACTCCCATTTTGACACTAAGCAAACCAGTGGCATCTATAAATAAAGGATAAGAGAAACATACCTAAAGAAAGCAATGTTCTAAAGAGCAAACTTGCACATGGATAAAGGAAAACCAGTAACTATAATGTAATGAGAAATGTAATGAGAGCACAGAAAACTGTGTTCAATATAAAAAAGGTGTTATCATCATTACAGAGTAAAGTAATAGGTAGCAAAAGGTCAGGGACAGATATGTCTAGATAAGACAGTATAAAACAGTGTCCTAGATCAGTGTAAAATATTCCTCTTACTGACTTTTTACAAATTATTTGGACGACTGCTCGGAAAAATGTCCAGGACTATAGACAACACTAAGAGTTCCTGAGTTGTGAAATGTGAGACTGATTAGATTAACTACAGAAAACAATTGCAAGGCTGAATCACTGGGAATACATGCTGAGTACACATGTCACTATAGTAAATTCTGGAAACCATTTAAAGGAAACATGATCCAAGTAACAAGTATGTGTAACAAGAACATGGCTCTGAGCTATCATTGACTATGACTCAAGGACATTAGACCAATGTAAAAATGTAGGCAAATGCTTAACAGGAGGCTGGCACTTTAGGAAGGGGATGGCCAAAACAATAAACTGACCATGAGAAAACCAACAAGTGAGCCCAGGAGGCCTCTGATCAGGAACCCACTATGTGCCTCCAGAGAATGTAGCCAATACAGGACACAGTGGAATTTAAGAGGCCAACCAAAGTGGAATATCTCAAGATATCTCAAGAAGAAATTAGACCAAGACTCCAGCATGGAAGTACATCTGAAGAAGAATGTGACTAATATTTATAAACTCTTCAAGAAGTTATATACACCTACTACTGCCATTTTTCTCATCTCTAGTTCTTTCAACTCCTCAAGATCATTATACTCTGACCCTACTTTCCACTGCCAGAGTCACTTCTCTATTTTAATAGCCAAGACATGTCTCCCCCTCTAGCAACTCTTTAAACTGAGGTGAGTCATATCCCTAAAAACAAGGTCTGATCATGTAGCTGCTGTGTAGGAAAACCTACAGCACCTCTGCTCAGTCACCACTGAGGAATTCTGGAGCCATGGGTTTGAAGACCTTTCATAATACTGTCTCAGTTCACATCTGGAGGTTTCTCACTGGATGCTGGCCTTCTCCACTCGACTCTCTCTTAGACTCTGATATATACTGTAGAGCCAGATGAGACAACTCATTGTCGACTGGGTATGCCATTTATTTTCTACATCAGTGCCCATGTGAAGATTCCCAGCTTGAGATAACCTTTCTCACCCCATCTGCAATTCCCTACTTGCCAGAATGCTCCCCCTTCTTCAAGAC
This sequence comes from Mustela nigripes, assembly GCF_022355385.1. Taxonomy (NCBI): domain Eukaryota; kingdom Metazoa; phylum Chordata; class Mammalia; order Carnivora; family Mustelidae; genus Mustela; species Mustela nigripes. Next base: position 71,128,570 of record NC_081569.1, read on the forward strand.
TGAGCTCAAATGCCACCCTTTCCATGAAGTCTTTATCAACCTACCAGATAACATTAATTTTTCTCCCTCCTCTATGTTTCTCAGCACTTTATTTGGCTGCTGTTATTCTTCTCATCCCAGTCATTGGTTCTTACGTCTGACCACATCACTGGACTACATTAATAGGGAAGAGAGATTCTGAGACACATCTTAAAATTTTAGGCTGATGTCATGAGGACAACTTTGCTTCTCTATAATGAGCTCTAGTGCTATAGTCAGAAGACTGGGCTAGACGAATCACAGACCTGACTCAGTGTGCCTTTTTCTGTCCTCACTAGCTTGTCTCATATAATTGGAAGTTCATGGATAGTATTGTTGTTCCACAAATGTGATGAGTCTAATGCATCTACGAGCAGCGATGGCTGGGGAAATTGACTTGCTCTGTAGAGAATAAGGTTATGTGGACATTGGGTAGACCATGTTGAGGGACCATGTCTAGGCCAAAGCATCATTTATACAACAACTCATTTCCCTTCCCTTCAAAGGGAAAGTAAAAGTCATACATTGCAAAATATTGTACCTAGTCCCTACAACAGAAGAGAAATTCACCGATTTCCACTCTCTTTTCCTCACACCCATAAATCATAAAGGTAAATTTACACTAGGGGTTTCATTTCTCTGAACTCAATGTACAGACATAAAACAAATTTTGTTCTCACAGGACCTCCCATTTTTGTTTCATTAGTTCAAGGAAAGGGTCACTCAATTTTTAAAGCATTTGGTTTGATCTTTGCTATGATTCATGCTATCTAACATCCACAGACGCACTCTATCTACTGAAATGCATCTTATATATGGAATGTGTCTCTCTGGACCCCATAATGGTGGTTCTATCACATAAAGTACTCAAAAGCTACCTTATGGATACATGAGTTTGGGAAAGGTGACCAGAAAAAGAAAAATACACTTATTTGTTGAATATTTAAACATTTATTGTTTTGCCCAAGTTCTTATTCCTAGGTATTTTCTCTCTCTGTCTCTCTCATCCCTGCACCCTCCACCCCTCTATCCCTACCCCCCGCCCCTTCTCTCACCCTGTCTCTGAAAAGCAAAATGTTTCCCTGGAAATGGAGGAGAGAAAGCTTTAAAAAATATTCCTCAAATACAGGGCCTAAATTTATTCTCATTCTTTTATACGTTTACATTCTATGATTAACCATGTCCCTGAGTCTACAGAGAGAAAAGCAATAAAAATTTTTATTAATATAATAAAGGAAAATGAAATAAAGATGATTTGTCATAATTTAACTAGATAAAATGAATTCTTTTGATCTTAATGTAAGAACAAACTGATCTCTAAAGTTATACTGAATTATGGAAACATGATTTTTACATCATAGAACCATTTATACTTACCATTTAATCATATTAAAAACTAATTCTTATGAGTCTGTGAGTTCACCTGCTTTTTGTCTCTAAATTCTTTCCATGGAATAGTTAAGTTATTTAAAAAGGTTTCCTCATTCTATTGGTATTAAGAGGCGTTCTCCCCCTCCTCTAATGGCCAAAATTTGATTTTCCATGCTGGGTATCTACAGGGAACCATGATCACCAGGCTTTGCATAGAATCTCCCTTTCTTCATGAATTAAAGATCACATAGATTTATTCCTCAAAAAGCAAATAGGGAGAGGAGATTTGGATTAAACTCATTTTGCCAAATTATGGTTATTACTTTGTTCTAAAACCTAAAGATCTTAGAAAGGAGGTTTGACCAAGCCCCACATAGCTGGAGTCCCGAAAAATGGCAGCTCAAGCAAGAAGGAAGCAGTTCTCTCCGGGGCAGTGCTCTCCTCTTCCCTACAGTGAAGAAGTTCAACTTAGAGGCATTTGGTAGAGTCAGGGTAGGGAGGTCAACAAAAATGCTTCAGAAGTCCATTTCATTGACAAATCTAAAACACCGGTCAAATTGGACTTCTTCCAAGAATAAGCAGCCCCACGTCCCCCACATCCTGAGGAACGGAATCTCCGAGATTCCAACCCACATATGGCAGCAGACCCTGGCCTCCAGTCAGCCAGCTAGTTATCCATGGAAGTGGCTCAAGGCTGACACTCAGATTGACTGGTTCACACTAATTTACTTCACACAGATTCCATTTATCTCCTAGAAGATCCCCTGGCAGCAGCTTATAATGGCATATCCTAGGATGCCTGCCTACATGCGTTTTTAAAGCGGCAGCGCTTGATGAACCTGAGTCCAGAAAACAGTTCACAGATTGAGGAGTAGGTGCAATCAGAAAACATTAAGAAGCACAGCTGGGACTCGGGAGCTTGCTTGACTGGTCTGAGCAGCTGAGCATTAACTGTGTCTGCTTTTCTGCCGGCTGCTCACTGCCACTGGGACAAATCAGAGAGCCACTCCCTTCTTCCTTGACTACCCATGCTCCGAAGGAAAAGAGACAAGAACGTGCCTCACCATCCAAGTAGCACGTGAAGCTGCAGGGAAAGCTAATTTGACCGTTTAACCTTTACTCGTTACATACTATGATATTGCTGATCTCGGTACAACTACAGCGACAGTTCCAAGGTGCCGGTGCCGGATATTTGGGCTAGGCAAAATGTTGCTAGGAAAAAAAAAAAAAAAAGAAGATAGAAAAAGAAAGGAAAAGATAATTCCAAATTGTTTTATTTCCTTTCAACACTGTGGAGCTAGTTGGTTACCATCTCAAAGCTTGCCCTCCACTATCTACCCTGGATCCTAAGGAAAAGACACAGAAGGGTTTGCTGTTTATCGAATGAATGAATGGGTGGGTGGATGAACGTATGAACAAACAAGTCAGTGTTGTCTATTTGACATTTCAGAAGTGTGGCGAACCAGTGACTGCTTTTAAATGAAGGCATAAAATACGGAGACTCCTAAAGGGAAACATGGTCAGTATCCAAAGGCAGAGGGGATTGAGAAGATCTTTTAATGGCAGCGAAGCTAACAGCATTAAACAATAACAATTCAGTGGCAAATGTAAAGCAGTGACAGAGCACATTTAGTACTTAGAAGGTTAAACACTGGGCTGCAGTAGCTGGTTGATGGAAAAAAGTAGGATTAAGGCCTTTGCATGAGCCTTGACATGATCGTGTTGTCTGCCTGCTGCCTTAAGCTTTGAAGAACAGCTGGGATCATCTTCTTATAAGCTTCAACCCAAAGATGTTTAAGCAGTCCCCAATCCAATTAAACAGAGGCAAATAGAAGAAAGAATTTTACTGAGCACCATCATCACATTTTTTTCTTAATGAAAAACAGCATAATTGCGGGTTACACAGATCCTTAATCTCACATTAAATCTAATAGATTGCTGATTTCCACTGAGCATGGCAGTCCCCGCTTTCTATATTGGTGTGCTTAATTTTAGGTCATTATCCTTTATTATGTGACTTGTAATCCTTAAAGCCTATGATTGTGTCTGGATATTTGGCAAGGATTGTACTTGGCAATACAGGGATTCTAAGAGTGATAATTTAATTGAAAGATATAGTATGATTAGATGTTAAAGGAATTACATATATTGCTTTTCTTTTGTAATTGGCTAGCTTTTTTATAAGTGTTTCCTTTAACGAACACTATTTAAGATCACCCTTCAGTTTTAGGACTGCTTGCAAAGCCAACTTTCACAACTAAAAGACAAGTAGCTGATTGTTATGGAAATTTATCCATATGCTGTTAAAATAGCCGATTCAAATACAATCCTGGCTCCTCCACAAACTGGGTAATTGGTCAAGTTGCTTAATCTTTCTGTGTCTCAGTTTCCTCATCTACAAGATAGTAATAATGGTAATGTGGTTAGCAGTAATAATTTTACCAGACATAGAACTGTTACAATTAAAGGAGTTAACAGGCAAAGTGCTTAGACTAGTGGCTAGGAAGCAGAGAGCCTGAATAAATTCAGTATCGTTACTATTTCTAAATATGTCCGTGTCTAGAAATGTGTGTAAATGGCACTAAGATGACCAGCCTTCAGATCAAGGCTCTTAATTGTCCTAGCAATATAGTAATACTTAAAATTTCTCTGACCCTAATAATAAAGGAAATATTTTAAATAGTTATATAATCTTGAATTTTATTGTAGAAATCCAGAAGATAATGTTAGTGGCCCATTTAAAACAAAAGAAAACAAAACAAACAAACAGTTCAAAGGGCATGTGGGTCGTATCCATTTGGTGATATCTATAACCAATAAATCCAGCACCAAGTCATCTGTGATTCTCCTATTTCTTATCCAGTGATGAATATGAAAAGAAGCAAAACTGGTTTCTGATAATGCAAGCTTTCTAAGCAGTTATCTACCATCACTTACATATGATCCTGGATTGCAGGTTTTGGTTTTTTTTTTTTTTTTGGTTTCCATTACATATAATGTTTTAAGAATGTGCTAAGATTGAAATTGGAAGTGTAATCCAGCTCAGCCCCATCACTGACAAAAGCATTACTGGAGGGTGGTCACTGGATGGAACACGAAACAAAACACAGAAATAGTGGCTTAATTGTTACTGACATTCCTTTTCTCAAATAAGGACAATAAAACAGCTCTTTTCCTTGAAGATCAGGTTAAACCATGGGGGAGAAAAGCATCTATCTTAATTAATCACAAATTTGAAAAAAAGATATATTAATTTCAGTTCACTATCATATATGCTTCATAAACATAAATCATACAGCTCTGTTTGGGATTTAGGTCCAATTTGGGCCATGGCTAAAAACATACTCAGTTTAATTCAGATATTTTTAATGCCGTTTCTCCCATCTCCATAACTGTAGTTGGTCACAAAATTGGTCAGATCTGCGCAGGATTGATTCCTCTGTAAAAGCAGCTGAAATAACTGGACCACGGTCTTGGCAATTGGCAAGATCTTGCCAAGTATACTTAAGATATTACATATTGCCTTGCTTTTGGTTTTTTTATAACATACTCCATGAAGGCCTATCAATACGAATTTATCAACAACAGCAATATTGCACATTTAAACAAAGTTCAAAATAGAAATAGAGTAAGAAGTGGTTCAAATTACTCATAAGGGGGAAACAAATCAGATTGTTATAAGATTGTGATGACAATTCTTTACCCCAGAAAATGGAGTAACATGTTTTAAAAATTCAAGGAAGGAAAAATTTGAGCTAAAGTTCTCTATCCAGCAAAAGTGACCTTCAACTATAAATCTATAAGCTGATATAAGCACGCAATGGTTTAAGGAATGTTATTCAAATAAACCTTTGCTAAAAGAGAGTTTTAGACAAAGAATGAGTTTTAGACAACCAACGTAATTGAGCAGACATCAGCATAAGAGCAAGAAATGATCACCAAATATAGACACACACACACATACTCACACACATATATATCTACACACACACACACACACACACACACACACACATATATATATATATACATATTCATCACTGGATGAATTGTTTTAAAAATTGTTTTAAAAATATGACTATATGCTCTGACAATGCAGGGGTAGATCAACTATGAAAATGGAAAAAATTGGAAGAATATGGAGAGTGTATAAAAAGCGAGATACACTCACTGATTACATTATGGGTATTATCTGAGAGTAAAAGAATATTATTTCTTTTTTTATTAAAGCATGTTTGACATATTATATTAGTTTCAGGTGTACAAGATAGTGATTTGACAATTATATACAGGACTAAATGCCCACCACAATAACTGTGTTTACCATCTGTCACATTACAAAGTTATGACGATATTACTGACTTTATTCCCTATGCTGTACTTTTCATTCCATGACTTCTTTATTTTATAACTGGAAGTCTATACCTCTTACTCCCCTTCACCTATTTCGTCCACCCCTCCACATCCCTTCACTTCTGGCAACCCCCAGTTTGTTCTCTGTATTTACAAGACTGTTTCTGTTTTGTCATTTGTTTAGTTTAAAAAAATATTATTTCAAATCAGATGCTGGGAGAGAGGGAGCTGAAATGTCACTAGCAAACTCCTTTCAATATTGCTCACAGTTGAGAACCAATTAACAATGACAACATTTTTAAAAAGTATTACATAAAGGTATTAGCCTAAAGATAAGCATCAGGAGGAAAAATAAACTTTCCCAACTACTCCCTCCTCCCTGCACCCTTTTTCCTTCCAAAAAAAGAGAAAGGAGAGAGATTTTTGAAGAAAATAAAATAAAACAGACTATCTAGTGAAAGAATATGTACAATTTCATATATTTGCATGTATGCACAAATTTACCAACATCATCAGTAAATATTAATGGAGTTAATTAACCAATCAGAAGAAAAGATGATCAGACTGGTTAACAAAGTAAAATATAACACTGTGTTGTGTAAGAGAGACATACTAAAAACAGAGAGTAGGAAAGAGTAAAAATAAAATGATGGAAAGGATATAAATAAATGAAAAGAAAGCAGAAGCCACAATATTATTGAACATGGTTGAATATAAACCAGAACTCATTAAATAAGGACCCAAAGAAGCATATTTTATGGTACTAAAGCTACAATTCACAATGAAGTTACTTCAATTACTAATATATGGGCACATAATAACCCAGCCACTGTAATAAAACAGAGACTGCAAGAAGTTCAAAGTGAAACACTAACTAGTGACACATAACTTTAACACATTTCTCTCAATCTAAAACAGTGGAGACAAAATATTGACAAGTATATAGAAAACTTACACAACTAAATCGATAAGGTAGATCTAATAATCAAACTCTGAATGCTAATAATAGACAGCACACCTTGTTTTTAAGTGCACGTAAAACATTCATGAAAATTGGCCACATCTTATATTCCAAAGTAACCTCCCATTATTCTAAGGAATAGAATTAGCATAGATAATATTCTATGATCATGATACATTGAAACTGGAAATTAGTATTAAAAAGAACCAAAAACTGGGTTGTGTGGGTGGCTCAGTTAAGTATCTGACTCTTGACTTTGGCTCAGGTCATGATCTCGTTGTGAGATTGAGCCCCAAGTGTGCTCTGCACTGAATGTGAAGTCTGCTTGATATTCTCTCTCCTTCTCCCTCTACCCATCTGCTGTTCACTCCCATGCTTGCACTTGCGCACGCATACTTTCTCTCTCTCTCCAAAAAAACCCCCAAAACAACAACAACAAAAAAACAGAACAAAACAAAACAAAACTTTCCACCTGGACATTTAGAAATGTACTACTAAGTAACTTTTGGCTCAAAATGAAATTGCAATACAAAATGGAAAGAACTTTTTCAAAATTACAAAATGAAAGCATACCAGAAAACAGAATCAATGAAATTAATGCAATGATTAATGCCATTATGAAAGGACGTTTTTAAGCATTAAAAACCCAATTAATAAAGGTGAAAGTGAATTAAATACCCAACTCAAAAAGGTAGAGAAAGAAAAAGAAACCAAAAGAAACGAACAGGAAAGGATTAGCAGAGGTAATGCGTTAGAGAACAATAAAACAGATAAACCAAGGAAAAAATCCAAAAGTTGCTTTAAAAAAAATAGTAAAATGAGCCACTAGCAAATCTAATCAGGAAATAAAGGGAAAATTCATGATCATACAATATAAATAATGAAAAGGCGAAATAGTTGTCAATAGAGAGGGAATTTTTAAAAAGTCCTAAGAGAGGGGCGCCTGGGTGGGTCAGTGGGTTAAAGCCTCTGCCTTCAGCTCAGGTCATGATCCCAGGATCCTGGAATAGAGCCCTGCATTGGGCTTTCTGCTTAGCAGGGAGCCTGCTTCTCCATCTCTCTCTGCCTGCCACTCTGCCTACTTGTTATCTCTCTCTCTGTCATATACATTTTTTAAAAAACTTAAAAAAAAAAGTTCTAAGAGATGAGATGATGCTCAACCCTATACAAATTAATTTGAAAATCTAGATTAAGTAATTCTATGGAAAAATTGTTAGTGACCAAAAGGCAGACAATTACCAGAGCAGAAATGGGGAAAGAAAACTCATTTGATCAAATTTAATATTCACTTATCTGAGAAAAAAAAATTTAATAAAATAAGGTTGTTGGCTATTTCTTTGCTATAATAAAATATACATGCCTCCACCCCAAAGTCAATATCCTACTTAGCATAAATACACTGATGACTTTTCCACCAAAGTAAACAACAGAATGTTCACTATTTCCATCTACTATGTAACATTGTGTTGGAAGTATTCATTAATGCAATTAGTCAAACAATAATTAGAGACATAGTAATTGGAAAGGAAGAAGTAAAGCTATCACTTATTGGAAGATATATTTTCATATCTGGAAACCCCAAAGAAGTCTGGAAAATCCGTTTCCAAGCAAAAAGAGAATTTAGTAAAGTAATATGGCATATAAGTTAATAGTTTTCAAAAATATGAGCAAAACCAGTTGAAGACATAAGAGAAAAGAAGGCTCTATTTATAATAATTAATAAAAATAGGAAATGTCTAAAATTTATTAAAACTTTATTTAAAGCACTCTTAAAAGACACAAAAGTAAATCCGATATACCTTATTCTTGTAAGAAAGAACTTTGCGCCAGTAATTGAATTATTTAACTATATGAATCTAGTCCTATGGCATATCATTTTAAAAAATGTTCAGAGATATTAAGTCACAAAGATGCTGTTTTAGAGGAAGAGTATGTCCTTAGATCTGAATTCAAAATTTGGTATTCAATAGACTTGCACTCAGTCTCCTAAGAATTGTAATTAAAATGAGAAGATATACAAAAAACAATTTTAATAAAAAGTTTTTGGACAAAATTTAAACAAATAGAATGGGTATTTTTACTGAAATTTCTGGGAATTATTTCTGTTAGGAATGAATTGCCTGAGGGACGCCTGGGTGGCTCAGTAGTCGGTTAAGCATCTGCCTTCGGCTCCGGTCATGATCCCAGGGTCCTGGGATGGAGCCCCACATCAGACTCCCTGCTGGTTGGAAAGCCTGCTTCTCCCTCTCCCTCCTCCCACCCCACTCATGCTCTCTCTCTTTCTCTCTCATTCTCTCTCTCAAATAAATAAATAAATTTTTTAAAGATTTTATTTATTTATTTGACAGAGAGAGATGACAAGCAGGCAGAGAGGCAGGCAGAGAGAGAGAGGAGGAAGCAGGCTCCCCGCCGAGCAGAGAGGCCGATGCGGGGCTCGATCCCAGGATCCTGAGATCATAACCAGAGCCGAAGGCAGCGGCTTAACCCACTGCGCCACCCAGGCGCCCCTAAATAAAAATTTTTAAAATAAATCTTAAAGAAATGAACTGCACACGTTTTTCATGCTGTAATATTGCAGAATCACTGAAGTGTTACTGTTATCACATCATTAATCCTATGAGCAATGGGTGCTACTCGGGGCCGGGAACTGTGTGAGGTGTTGGGGTACTGTGGTGATCAATCTCTATATTCAGGTGGTAATCTTTATATTTCAGTTTTCAGTGATTCTAAGCACGAAACCCCGACCCTTTACTGTACTCAATATAGGGTAAGAAGGCAGACCAAGAAACCAGGCCCAGAGTAGACAGGAACTGGGAATGCCCAAAATGTCTTCCCAGCAAGAACTACATTAGTCTCTCCTGGATGCCATGCATGGAATGAATGGGTTTCATTCACTTACTCTGCCCTTGCCTCACCTGGCCTTATGTTCTGAGTCTCAGAAGATTAGTGGGTTAGTTGAACAATTAGGCACCTGCCCACTCCTTGTCCACACTATGGTAATGATAGGAGAACTGATCTGGCAATAGGTGCTTTAGGTATGCTTACACCATCTGAAGCTGTTACAAATGGCTAAATTGTCTCTGCAGCAATGCACAAAGAGAATGGGCGTGCTCTCACGGCAGCAACTGATGCTGGGCAGCAAAACACCGCAAATGTCTCTGATTTCCAGAGGTTGATAGGATAAGCTGCATGACTTTGTAATTGACAGTTGGATATGTCTGCTGTATTAAGTCTCTGCTGAACGTGAGACAATCTCACCCAATGAAAAAAATAACAAGTATCAAATTAATCATAGGCCATCCATCCACTCTGCTCCCTCCCGATAATGGTTTAGAGTTACTGATCATCTCCTACTTAAATGTTCCTTCCTTTAAGGACTCTATGTTAGCACTGGATCATATTCCTGACACTCCTTATTCTAAACGTACCCATTGTGCATGTCTTTTGGCGGTAAGACTTCACAAATCGAAGAATAGCCAACGCCACCCTCCTCCTGTCAGCTAATCAAGCGGGCCTGATGTGAGAGTTTGGAGGCTCAGACGCCTCAAGTTTCGTCTCCATCAAACACGGGCCTTGACATTCCTGTTGTGCATCTGCACCACGTGCAGAATCTCAGCTGACTTCAAAGAAAGTGATTTTGAGAAAAGAGAGTCCGCCACCAAAAGGAGAAAGGTAGGCATTAATCTTTAATAAGCTCCACTTACTAATTTATAGAGGCGGCGGGAATTGGGGTGAGGTGAGAAAGTAAGCACCAGGGAACTATTTGTAGTGAATGCCAATGATGTTCTGACCATGCCTTGAACTGGGCTACCGGGTGGGAAGCTATATTGCTCAATCGCGTAATAGTACACAGAGCTTTGTATTTTAAAAGTGATTATAAGATTTTGAAAACTAGCTCTGGCCACTCAAAAGTGGAAGAGCCATTTTGCTAGGAGGAACTTACAGGTCATATGTGGTTAAGAAGACATTTTTAGAACCCAGAGTCGGCAGAGACGTTAGTATAGACAGTGCTGCAAATAGTGCTCTCATTTGTGTGGTCATCTTAATGTCCATATGTAAAAGGTTCTGAATGGGCACTGGGTGGCTCAGTGGGTTAAGCCTATGCCTTTGGCTCAGGTCATCATCTCAGGGTCCCGGGACTGAGCCCCACATCAGGCTCTCTGCTTAGCAGAGAGCCTGCTTCTCCCTCTCCCACTCCCCGTGCTTGTGTTCCCTCCCTTGTTGTATCTCTCTGTCAAGCAGATAAATAAAATCTCTAAAACAAAACAAACAAACAAACCAAACTCACAAGGTTCTAAATGACAGGCAACAAGCTTTAGAAAGAACTTAGGGAAACTTAGAGAAGAAAGAGAACTAACACCTATGCTTGCAGTATAAAGAACACAAGCAACTAAGTTAGAAGGGTTTGTGTCAGCTACGTATGGACAGCGGTATTTATTCTTGAGGGTTTTTATGTCATTCAAGAACATTCTCTTTATTCAACATTTTATTAATTCAACAACAGACGTATTTCGGGGACCCTAGTAAATCATATCCTATCCCAGGTCCAGGAGAAGTAACAATAAAAGAGAGGCATGGTTGATGCCCTTGTAGCTCTTACATTTTAGCAGGGAAGAGACATTGAACAAGGAATTACAATCCCATGTGATGGATGTCATGCAAGGTAACAACATAGCACTTTTGGAACATGCAGCAAGGGGACTTCAGACTATTTTGTTTCTTGAGAGAACCAGAAGGTAGCAGACTCCTTAAAAATCAAGTCAATCTTCAGAAGGTCTCATTGTTTTGTTTTGTTTTTTAAAGATTTTATTTATCTGTTCCACAGAGAGGGAGAGCACAAGCAGGGGGAGTGAGAGAAGGAGAAGCAGACTTCCCATCGAACAGGGAGCCCGATGCAGGTCTCGATCCCAGGACCCAGGAATCATGACCTGAGCTGAAGACAGATGCCTAATGACTGAGTCACCCAGGTGCCCCTGAAGTTTTCATTGTTAACACGTACTTAGATATATATGTTTACACACATCATGTCCTTTAATTCTTAATGCAACCCAGCCAAATAGATAGATATTTCCCCATTTATCAATGAAAAATTTAAACTCCAGATAATTAAAGTAACATGTCCTACTCCCACACATTTGGCTTCAAAAACAAGCCTATTTGAAGAGTTTTTTCTTGTTGATGTTGAGGATATGAGAAGAATGGTCATTTTTGACAAGAGTACATTAATGGTTAATTAGTCCTTTATTAAGGTGGAGTTTCACTCCTAAATTCACCTAGACTTTTGTTTTATAATTTAGCCATGTCCAGTTTGAATGTGATGCGTTTCCTACCAAAGGAATGATATTAGCCTATCATTCCTAGTAATGCGAGTCCCACAGGTAGGGAAGGGCACAGCCCACCTGTCTGGTGGGGTGGTGAGCATATGTTCCTATTCTAACTACGGCCCAGTCACAAATCAGAAGATCTCAGAACAAGCATGCACTTCAGGTGGTTAGTGGGAAAAGATGAGATGAGGAAGGAGATCCCCCCAAAACTTCATTGCTCTCCTAGACTTCTACCCTGGTCCTCCAGGTGTAACGTCTGGACCAGCAGTGTCTGCAGTCAGCGGCGGAACTTGTTACACATGCAGATCTCAAGCCTGATCCTAGAACTGCTGACCACAAACTCTGGGTGTGGGCACAGGAATATAGTTTAACAAGCCTTTTGGGTTATTCTGACACAAGCTTGAATCTGAGAACCACTGAGGCACTCTACACTCTTTGAACCATTTTTAAGTGCTTATCTAGCTTTGTACCTGTAAGTGTAAAGACATATGAAGGCAGAGATCATTTGAAAGATCGGTTTATATTTTATCTCCACACGGAACATTTGAAGGATTAGGTTATTTGCATTCTTTCTTATCATGAGGGCAACTGAGTTAGTAAGAGTAGGGATTTGGACCCAAGGGAATTAAATAAGAGGTTAGGAGAAATTCTGGGATGATTACTTTTGTAACTTAACAACTGAATGGCAGAGTTCTGATGACTCTATTAAGGCCACCTGAATTCTGATCTGAGGGCCACACATACTCTTTTTCTCCCTAGCTTTTCTCTTTCCTCCACGGTCAGTGTTGGGGTTTCCAGAGAAGCAATGGCAAGAATCATATGCACCAGAGGCTGCAAACCTGGCTGTACATTAGAATCACCTAGAATGATTCATGAACCTACCTGTCTAGCCCAATTCACAGCAATTAAATCAGAATTGGGAGCTGGGGGAGGGGAGTGAAGTCCAGGTGATTCCAATTAGCAGCCAGCAACGGGAACTATTGACCGTAGACATTCCGTGGTGATTCAACTAGATAAACTATTTAGAGCACCTGCCCCAGGTCTGGGCATATGCCACAGGTATTTAATAAGTGTTCCCTCCTTTATCTCTTTTGCTTACTCTACAAAAAAGTTGTGGAAAGTAAAGGTACCAGTTAACACCGTTTTCAAAGCAGTTAGAGTCCATGTGCCTCTCTACTTCCTGACTTCTCAGGGTACTTTGACTTTGCTACGAGTTTCTAAAACTCATTATATCTCATATTCTATTGTCTAAATGTTTCCTCCTTTTATGTCTTTTTTTTTTTTTCCAAATCAGCTGTAAATTTCTTGAATGAAAAGAGTCTCCTGTTCAAAGGTTCAAAATCCCTTTCCTTTCAGGACCCGATATCTGTGATCATCCGATTCTCTTACCCCTACTTCTCAAAGTCAACAATGGGCAACCACAGAGCTGCTGATCTAGAAGCCAGTTTGTTTCTACCAAATCTGCTTTAGCCTTGAACCGTGATCTGTTGCCCAGATTTTTGCTCTATTCTTATGCCCAACTTCATAATACATTCCCAAATTCAGGTATTTAAACCCTGGTTCCCAGATTTAAGTCCTAGGATTTCCCAGAGTTATCTGTGCCATCTGTCATTATTTGTTTTCCTTTTCATTCATGCAGGTCCTTCTCATTCATGAAGATACAGAATTACCTTCCTGGGTGACACTGCTCATGTCTTCCTTTAGTAATACAAGTTCTGTAGATCAGAAGTTCAGCTAAACCAGAAAAATCCAAGTTTAATTAAATGCAATCACTGTTTATGGAATACTCCTTAGTGGCAAGTAGTGTGATAAGCCTCAAGGAAACAGACATGATGAGACATAATCTGTGTTCTATAGCTGCCTCCCCGACTCATGGGTCTTGGCCAGGGATCAGGAAACCTTTTCCTGAAGGGCCCAATGCTAAATATTTTAGGCTTGTGGGCCATACAGTCTCTGTTCTAACTCTTCAGCTCTGCGGCTATGGCAAAAAAGCAGCCACAGAAGACACATAAGCTAATGGGTGTGGTTGTGCTCCAATAAAATTTTATTTACAAAAACAGACAGCAGGCTAGACTTGGTCTATAGGCTGTACCTTGCAGACTCCTGGTCTTGAACATTCCTGGTTGGTTCCTCAGGCCACCAGCTGAGTTTCCACAGCATAACGATGGCAGTAATACTAATTGAGAGCTCACCAGAGTCCCTAAGCCTAGGACAATAACATTAAATTCTCTCCATCCATATATTTATTAAGCACTAAATTAAACATATTTACTTCGTCTTCCCCTTCAACCACCACCATGGTCCAGCAGGGAAAAACATGTGCTTTGGCTTCTTCCATAGGAAATGGTTAGGCAAATGGTCAGAGACGTCCTGGAAATATATCGCCTCTCAGATAAATAGGACCCACTCCAGAAGTGCTGTAAATCAAGACGAAGAGAGAATGAAAGCACTATTAATTCAAGGAGTATTTACTGGGCCCCCTGCTATGTGACAGGTCCTGGAGGAAAGGTGTTGGGGATGGAGTGGCACATGAAACACACATGATCTCCATCACTTATGACACTTAGAATCTTGCCAGGAGACACACAATACATATGTAAACATAAAACAATATACCTAGCCACTAACAACACATGACAATAAGTGATCTGAAGGAAAATCACAGGGTGCTGTGAGAATGAATAATAAAGTAAAAATAATGGAGGGCTCGGAGGTCAGGGAAAGCAGTGGCCTGTGCAGTGAGATCTGAAGGATAGGAAGAAATCACACGAAGACTAGGTGATGGAAAAGATCACTGGTTGAATGGGCGCCTCGTGAAAGTCCCGAAGCGGGAAGAAGCTTCGCCCAGTCTGGGGACTGCAAGGCCCTGTGGCTGGGGCCCAGAAAATGCAGAAGCAGCTGGCAGGGACTGACGCGGAGATGCAGAAGGATCAAATCATAAACTTAATAGAACTCGTTAAGAATTTTGTACTGTATCCTAAATGCAATGAGAAGACACTGGAATAACTTATGCAGGGAGTGGCATGATTAGACTTCGATTTTTAAAAGAGCATTCTGACTGCTGTGTAAAAAAATGGCTTGGAAGGGAAATTTGATCAAACTCACTCTCCACCTTCCTCCTTCCAGCACCTTCTCTGGAGAAAGTGCCTTTACGCATCTTAAGTACAGAGTAAGAGGATGGGTAAAGGGAGAAAGTCATCTCGCCCTTCCCCAGGGTATAAACTGGACACATTTATTACCATAAATTTGCTTCCCTGTGCAAACATACGATGATAATGCTATATACAAATCAAATAAGAAAATCAGAGTCCCATTTATGAATCATAAATTCACCATATGAAACAATTACTTTAAGATCCAAACATTATGGTCTGCACCAAAAAGCAGGGAACTAGAGGTGAAAACTCTCTCCAAGAGGATTCCACTAATGGAAGGCATCAAAGAAGTAGGTAGTGAAAACAGATGTAGAGGGATGAGGCAGGTACAGAAGACTCAGAATGCACACACACACACAGATGTGCCCACACACACAAGCACACACACACAATCTGCTGGGCAGGAAGCTTCTGACCCTGTCTGGCAGTTGGTCTCCATTTAGGATCACGGTCCTTTCAGATCAGGGTCAGTGAGGGAGGAAGTGAAGTTCATGGGTCTGCTGGACTTCACTATATGGCCATCTGCTGCTGAGCCTCTTCAGAGAAAAGACAGAATGTGGTTGTTTGGAAGGCCCCTTACGTGCCACCTGACATTTTTAGATGATGCCCTAATGAGCTGTTGTACCTCTATCTCTGTGCACGTGTGCATGTGTGTACTATTATGTATAAATACACAAATGCAGGGATTCAGTGTCAGATAATTTCACATTGGCAACAAAAACGTCCCCCCATGATTAGAGCTGTAATGTTAGCTGTTGGCTGTGAGGTACAGTAATGCCTCACTGGGCTTGTGAATGCCACATATTCTCCCCTATTTGTTTACTAGCTCGTCAGAGTTATTCATCATATGTAGTGTCACAAAGCACATGGTCACATCTCAAATATCTGCTTCGAGGGCAGGACCAATGTGACCTTTGACTTTTTGTTTTACAAAAGATAAAATCATTCCTCAGGAACACTGTCTATGTGCACAGCTACGCAATCTGCTGTTGAAGGAGGCCCAGTCTTCTGCCATATTGCTCGTTAAATGTTTATAACTAATTTTATAGTATGAGACTACATGTCTGAATATTTTCAAATCTGTTCTCTAATGGACTGTGTCTTAAGCTGCTTCTCTTTCCTTCTATTTTATGATAGGAGACATAGAAAAATAAAGACATGATTTAGAAAGGTCTTTTTCTTGGCTAATGAAAAACCTGTTTAATACAGAAGAATGTTCCCAGACATCCTTTGAGTTGGAGGATGTGTTACGTACTTGTCATTCATTTTCCTTTCTGAAACCAGACACGAACCAGTAAAAATCTAATGCCATTTGAGTCCATCCTCATTTGCTTTGGAAACCTATGATTACCCAAACTCAGAAAGAGTCAGCATGGTGAGTACTCATTTCTGGAAAGTTCAGAAGCACAATGGAAGCAGGAGAATTTAAAATGTGGGCTGAAAGTTTCAAATTACTGCCAATAAAATGATTTCAACCATTGTCAACAGTCAGCAGCATTTACATCTCTAGAAATCTTAGGAAAAATTAGTAAAAAGAAATAAAAATGAATGGTTTTCTTTTGAGGATCTTACCACAACCAATGCTTCAGAATATTACGTTTTTAGATAGGGAGGAGAAAATCTAATGCCCGTAGAAAGGAGAAGTAATTTTATTATCTGGCAAGGTAGTGGCTTCATCATTAAAAAATTCACCCAACTAGAATACAATGTCCTTTGACCTAGTAGATAAAAGGTCAGAAAGCAATTTTGAATAATAAATGAGACCTGTTGACCTCCTGACCCAAATCTGGCAGGGTCAGTGTTTCCCCCTTCACCAGAATCTGATGGCAGACGCACACACACAGACAGCTCAGCTAATGAGCTGCCTCAACTCAGGTTGTAGGTGCTGTAGTATTGTGGTGTCATGGAGCACAAGACAGAAAAGATTTTTAAGGCTGTTATCTGATGAAATGAGATATTCATAGAAATATTTCTTTTCTTTTATGAAGGCTCTGTTCCTTGCTTCTTAAGTGCTTCTAGTTAGTTGTTGAATTTAGTAGAAACCCAGTGTTGGCCAACATCTCTCTTCTAATACTCACTTCCTTTATTATTTTAGCACTGGCATAAAGTAAAAAGGCCTTTTGCTATACTTATTTCATTTATATTATGATGTTTATCAGAGAGGTTTATAAGAATTTTCCAAAATGGAAATGAGACTACTTATCTCTAAAGATGTGACTTTTGCCCTTTGTTTTACTGCAAATAGTCCTTTTATTTAGGTAAGGGATTTAGGTGTACACAGTATTAAGTGATATGGATATTTCTTATATAGTAATTGGTTAAAATGTTTAACCTTTTTGAATGACACAGTGATCTAATCTAGAATTTTTAAATTTTTCAAAAAAATACAGACAGAAATAATGGCTTTAAGATAAACTCTCCTTATAATTTCAATCTTTAAAACTTTTATTATTGTTTTTGTAGAAAATCAGCTGTTATAAAGTTAGCTTGGTAAATATTTACTTTTTAAAATAAATATTCTTTAATATGTCTCATTTTGACATCTTTAATTAAGAATGGTACATTTAATTTGTGTTTACTTGGTATTCTTTTTTTTTTTTTTTTTAAAGATTTTTATTTATTTGTTAGAGAGAGAGATACAGAGCGCAAGCACAGGCAGACAGAGTGGCAGGCTAGAGGCAGAGGGAGAAGCAGGCTCCCTGCCAAGCAAGGAGCCCGATGTGGGACTCGATCCCAGGACGCTGGGATCACGACCTGAGCCGAAGGCAGCCGCTTAACCAACTGAGCCACCCAGGCGTCCCGGTATTCTTTTAAATTAAAAAAAAATGTCAGGAGTCTGGCCAAATTCCAGTTTAGCAAATTGCATTTATCTTATTAGGTCTCCTTTCAGTTTTCAACTGAAAATGATATTCTTCTTCACTCTTCATGTTAAATTGCCAATTAGCAAATTGCAAAAAGGGTCACTTAGAAAAGTAACATTATCTCCCCTTACAATAATATAACACAGGTGAGTAGGGGATGTTTTGAACCAGCTTTTTGTGTTTACCACATATTGGAAAACAACAAAACAACAACAACAACAACAATTAACCGTGGAGGATTTGGAGAAAACCTCACCACACCTTCATCAGAGTTTCCCACATCAGCCAAAACTAGAAAGGCAAAATGGCAACTACTAGCTGTTAACTAGTTTCAAGCTTATTCGGTTCGATTCAGCTAAATACATATTGAACTTCTGGTAAGCATCATTCTGTTATATGAAAACATACTGAACTCTTCTACAAAGCCACAAATTTTTAAATTAAATGCACTTGACTTAGATCTATGTTAGGTCACATACTAATTAATAATATGGAATTCTCCTACTATATGGGGGAGTGCGATTACAGTCATTAGGAGAATAAAACAACACCTGATAGGCATTCTGGAGCATTTCTTAATTCCTTTTAAGCATTTCACATTTATTTTCATTTTAACGTCACTACAATCTCAGTTGTGTTCTGGGGAATGTTTAACAAACTGCTCTTAAAACAAAAACAAAAACAAAAAAACCCCCAAACCCTATTTGAACCATTTGCTGATTTTCTTGGTGTGAATGTTTCCACCATGACCAATGTCAAGCTACCAAGTCATGTCCCTGAACACGGAACTGGGCAGAGAGGCGAATGATGGACTCCCAAGTGTTAGCGCTAGCTGGCTCCACTGGACATAAGGCAGATAATAGTATCTTCATTGTGGAGTTGAGAAAAATGATATGGAGATATTAGGGAACTGACCTGAGATGAAGAAGAGGTAAGGAAAGCAGGGTTGATACTAGATATCTTTTACTACCGGGTTCTGGGTTTTCCTCCCTTTTCTCTATGGCGAAACCAGAAAGAGCATCAGAGATGGAACAAGCAGGTCTTACAAGAACAAAGCCTGCTGCCTAAGATATCATTTGCCTCAAACCCCTTTGACTAGATTTGTTTCCTTTCCTTAAATAAAGATTGCTTTGCCCTTCTCTAAGCAGGGGCTCCCAAGAATGTGTGTGTTGAGGATGCCTTGCTCTTTCTCTGCCTTTGGGTACTTTGACATCCCAGCCCTCCAGTGGCATAGGATGGCCAGTAACCATAGGATGGTGCATCCTTAAATGAAGTCTGTTCTCTTCTGGAGTCCTTTCTCCTACTCTTCATCTGAGGTTATACACCAAATGCACCATTTTGGAGGGGGGTGTGTGTGATAGGGGAGGCAAATGGTCTAGTCCATTTACTCAAAAGCAAAGCAGAAAAAAACTAGTTTAACAAGACATTAATTAAATTTGTTTTCATCTGGCAGAATTGCAAGACAAATCTGGTCCAAATGGCTTTGTCTGGTAGATTTTGAACTGCTAAACATCTTTGTTCAAATTTTAAAGACAAGTGAAACAGAATCCGTATTTAATGTACAGAGCGGGGGTGAGGAAGCTCTGGCCTTTGACTTTATTTCATCTAGGCAATGAGGCAGATTAAAGGTAATATCCTGATTTATTCTTACAAATAGTAAAAGGCAAAATGTTAGTTGAGGTTTTTTCAGTTGTAGTCTACTAAAATGTCACAAGTTGGGGCTATCATTCTATAACTTTCATTTTCATCTTCTCTCTTTTGGGGGCGTATATTCGTTTTTCCCATTTGGTTCATTTGCTTCTTTCCCACCTTTTTTTTTTTAAGATTTTATTTATTTATTTGAGAGGGAGAGAGCGAGAGCACAGGAGCAGGGGGAGGGGCAGAGGGAGAAGCAGGCTCCTCGCTGAGCAAGGAGACTGATGGAGGACTCGATCCCAGGATCTGGAGATCATGACCTAAGCCGAAGGCAGACGCTTAACCCACTAAGTCAACCCAGGCGTCCCTGTTTCCTTCCCACTTTCATCCCTTCTCTCCATATGCTGTAAAAAATGTATTTCTTATTTGTGGTATTCTTTGCAGTTTTCTAATCTCTATTAATTTAGCAACAAACCATCTAGTATTTCTCTCAGCTCATCTGTTCCTCCCCCATCACCCACAGTGCAAACTAAATGAGGTTTGGTTTATTTGTTTTACTTTTATTTTTCTTTAATAAAATTGATCAATTTATTTATTTTTAAATTTTTACTAGAGAAGAGAAGGGGGGGTGGGTGGCAGCGAGACAGGGAGAGAGAGAGAATCTGAGGCACGGCTCCACGCCCAGCATGGAGCCTAACTTGGGATTGACCACAACCCTGAGATGACCTGAGTTGAAACCAAGAGACAAATGCTTAACCCCTGAGCCACCCAGGTGCCCCTGTTTTTTGTTTTTGTTTTTAATTCAGAGCACTTATTTGATTACTCTGCTGGATCTGTGGCTTGTTATGGGGGGGGGAACCCAAAAGTCTCCCAGCCCTGCATGATAGTATGACTTTGCTAAGAAGACAGGGTCTCATATCCATTCCCTAAAAAGTCCTATAGTACTCCATTAGAAATGGAGGGGGTATTATATTCACTTTATAAAACAAGAATAGACAAAAGAAATGAGGTAATTTTTTTAAGCAAATAGCAAAATAAATAGAGACTTGAATCTGTGTTTGTACATTATTATTCTATGATAATTTCTGACATGCTCCAGTATTTCAAAATCAAAATAGACACTACATTTTTAAACACCTTTTCTTTGACTTTAAATGTTTGGGTGAGAGTATGTTCTAACATTTCCCTATGGTATAAACAAATAATAATGGTCTCCTATACTTGCCAATGCAAATGTTTAACAGAGGCATAATGAAAAGGTAAGTGTATAAATGGGACTCATACAATACCCATTCCTTGGAGGAAACTCGTTACCAGCAGTTAAATAATGAGATTGAGTAAATTAACATTAGTATGAAGATATGCATTATGATGATGAAAACCATTTAAGATTTTCAACATAAGTAAAAACTATAAGGTACTGTGTTAAAACTAAGGATTCAGGTTCCCTTTAGTTTTCATTCTGTTGCAGACAAGTCACTTTTTTTCTAATCTGTTACCTCACGGAATCCACAGAAGTGTTTCTAGAAGCACTGCCTCTCATAGGGTCTGGAAATCAGCAGGGTGACATCCAGCAGTGTTCCTGTACATGGATGGATGGAACTGACTTAACAACTGTCACCTATATCACCCAATCATCCATGTGAAGAAGGCTGACTTGGCACGGAGCTGGCAATTATCTGGTGAACCTAGTGCAGTGAACTGCCTAGACTGATAAAAGTTCAAAGAATAAATATAATTGCACTGGGAAATCATCGAGAATCCTTTCTGATGATTCAAAATGCAATATCTTGACTAGATGCAATTTACAATAGCAGCCCAACCCAACCATCAAAAATAAGACAAAAAACACAGACTGCTATCACAGGTATTTTATAACCTGGTTCAAAACATAGCATAAATCTGGTCTTGACAAAAGTACAAATTATATTGTAAAGCATGCCGACGACGTGTAGAAGTTACTTGCTCATGAATGTCCTACAACACACGTTACATATACAACACGATGCATCCACATACATTTCCTGTGCACACACAATAACCTGAATGAAGAAGAGCACCGGCAGAAAGGTGTTTCACTCTGAACAGGCAAAAACAGAAAAGAAGAATAAAAGGTTTATTGACAGTAGGAATCTGTCGTCAATGGTTAAACAATGGATACTGCCAAGGTTACCTTGGCCGGAATAAGAAACTGCACTTTCGAAGGTAATTTACTTTATTAGCTCTTAGTGTATCAGGCTATCCAGAGAGCTTAGATGCCAAGAGACAGTGCTACAGCCGGTGGAGCAAAGTGAACAGTTATAGCCTCATTACCCTCGGTGTTCTAAGGTTAGGACATTCTTTCCTGTTTTCTAAGTGGACAGACCCATTTGTGTTCAGCATTTATTCCATTTTCTTGAACTGTTAGATAATCTTGGAGAAACAAGTTGACTGATGCCTTTAGTACGGTAGTAAGAGTACCTACAGCAAGGAGCACTATATGTAACACTTTGGTGTGAACTTCGGGGGCCCTTAGACATTAAATTGGCTATGAGTTTCATCTTACATGCCATGTCCAGAGCAATTATAGTAACTGCTTGCAAGAATACATTCAGAAGATCTCTAACGCTCTCCATGGATCCAACAAGAAACAATGCCTTGATCAATGTGCAATGTCTGCCATCAGCTAGGAATAAAAACCAGGAAATTCTCACGGCGCCTTTTGTGATCTTCAATAA
The DNA here is from genome assembly GCF_022355385.1 of Mustela nigripes. Taxonomy (NCBI): domain Eukaryota; kingdom Metazoa; phylum Chordata; class Mammalia; order Carnivora; family Mustelidae; genus Mustela; species Mustela nigripes. The sequence goes on from NC_081569.1 coordinate 71,150,965, forward strand.
TGAGATCTGGGGTGAGGTCAAGAGATACCCAGCTCCATGAAATTGGGAAAATGACCACCAACCATCCTGAGGCTCAATTTCTTCACCTTTAATAAGGGGGGCTGCTACTACAAAGTTTCCAAGGTTCCCATTTGCCCTGAGATAATTTGCTAGCACCTAATATGTGTACAGTGAAATTACAATTAGAAAAGTATTTTACATATTTTAATTTCTTGTATCATTACTGTTAATTTATAGATAAAGAAACTAAAGCTCAAGAAGGCTGAGCAAAGTGACACTTACAGTGGTACTAGGAGTCAAACGTTCGTTTCCATCCAACTAACACACTGCCTCACACATAAACAAATGTACTTCTCTAGAGACAGGCCAACGACATTTCCTACTTTAAATTGTCATCAAGTGCCACTCCCCTGCCTCCTGCCTCCTGGGGTTCCCATTCCTTGCCTGTGGTAGAGATTACTAACGTGTCGTGGCAGGCTTTCTCGCTGAGCCCTGACGTAGTATGAGACTCCTCCACACACCACTGCTGGAGCCCTAACCAGTTGATGGGTTTCTCACTTAGGAGCGACCTGTCTCCTCCTAGACTTCCTCCACAATGAAACAGGTTTCCAGCCACAGCCAACCCCTGAGGCCCAGAAGAGAATAAAACAACAGATCCTTTCCTCCAGATCTTCCAGATCATGCAGTCTGCTTTGTGGGTCACAAAAACAATTGAAATGAGCCATATTGTTGTCCGTGAAAAGCACTAGTTTATTACTTTTGCTGAAATGGACTTGAAAAAATCAACAACCCTGGTATATAAACCTGAAGAAAGAAAATGCAGTATCTTCACGGTTATATCTGGATTATATGGAAAAGTGGACAGAATTGGCTTTTCTTGTTGATGTTGAAATAGTAGCAATGGTGTAACCATAGAGAAGGGGGGCAGGAGCCCAGCCCACTCTCTTTCCACTGACACTGATCGACACAGATCCACTTGTACCCTAAAGGTGTTTTGGAATCCACTTCTCATCTTGTAATAGAAATTTATAGCCTCCATATTAGTTTTAATGTCTTATCCAATCTTAATAGCAAAAATAGTGTACCCTTAACTGCCACATTTTAAACATTATCCGTGACATATTTGATTATAGAACACCTCTTCCTATCACCCAGCAGTGTTTTGGGGGATTGCTCCAGTAGACTCACCTGTTTAAGACAAACTAAATTAGAGGTGCAGCTTAAGGTAGTCCTGACATTTTAAAGAAAAAATTATCTATAAATTCTATATATCAAATTTCCTTAGGCAACTGAAACTTCATTAAATATTATTCTGTAGATACGACCCTCTATCTTTGGTCTTTAGGGAAATGGCTTAGGGGTGGAGCAAAGGAGGAACAAGGATTATTTGATTAACTCTCAAAATGATGATTTAGCAACTCAACATTCCATTACAGTATGTTTAATGCAATGTTGAATTGATTTCCTAATTTATAAATTCAAAAAACTTAAAAGTCAACCCACTAGGTTGCTGTGTAAGAGAGGACCCTATAATGTATTCCCAAACCTTATGTAGATGATTTCTTGATTTTATGCGCAACTTCCATCCAGTTGAGCCAATGAGTGGGGCTGACTTATTCTGAGTCACAGCAGTCAATGGCACCTGCCTTTTGGTTTCATTAGTTTGATAGGAGTTTTTATGGTGACACAAGAAAATGGCTTCAGAATAAAAGTCTCTTATTGAATTTTTTTCTTCTCTTTGACTTTTCAAACAATGGGGCACTATATTTCTTAACTTACTCTATTTGTATACTTGAAATGTGTATTTTAAAAATTAAATACATTTTTTTGGAGAGTTAGAATCTCAAGCAGTTATCTCTTCAGTTTATTCATGTATGAAGCAACACAAGCATTTGGTCAACAGAAAAAAAAATTAAAAAGGAATAGCAACCTTAAATGGGTTATTTAGTTATAACTTGCTAGGATGTTCTTTGCTTGAGAGCTAGTTTTTTGTTTTTGGTTTTGTTTTTTTAAGGATTGGAAGACATGGACTCGGCTATTGCTACAGTATTTCCATTTTTTTTTTTTTTTTTTTTTTTTTAGCCAGGGTTAGAAAGAAGAAATACTCTTCTTTCTCAATATGAATGACCTTTAATGATGATAAATGTATGGATTTTTTGAAGTACAATGACAGTTTAAGAAAACGATGCAGATTTTCCTTTCTTTTGAAAATACATTTTTAAAGATTAAGGGAAGACCCGCTTCCCCGGTAGACTCTTATTTTCCCTTACAGTAGCTGTAGGGAAAGCTCATTTGCAGACAGCTGCAATATGAGCTTCCTTTCCGTGCCCTGTCATTGACCTCCAACCTGACCTGAAAGAACCACCTTCTTTCAAAGTGAGAAGTTATTCATTCACTATAATAGCTGTATTCTGGGCCTCCTTAGCAGAAACTGGCAATTGTGCCCAAATAAGAAGGTTTTGTGATCCTGACTACTGTTCTTACACAAGAGGACAAAACCACTAGGAAATTTCCGTTCTGACAGCCACAGTAGGTGGCCATAAAGTTGGTGTTTAAAACTATGGCTGATGTGCAGCGATCACAAAAAGAGAAAGAAAAATCATTAGGAGTTTGCACTTGCTCTGGTTATATACTGGGGTTTGCCAATTACGTTCTCTTAACTTGACAGCTTATTCATTGAGCAAACGCTGCTACATTAGAAGTTAGCTGACAGTCTGCTGTATGCAACTTTAAAATAAAACCACTTTATGGGAGAAGTGAGAAACATAAATGATAAGCCTATTGGATAATCATTACAGATAAATAAAAAGCCTTTGATACAAGCAATTAGTCACAAGCATTACAAGTTGAAATGCAGTCCAGTGTTAAAGAGACAGTTTAGAAGCACATGGCACATTTATCACAGCTCCACAGACAAGTTATTGAGCTGTCTGTGAAAAAACAGAGCCAAACAGGAAAGCTTTCAGCAGCGAGCAGCGGTTGAGGTCCTTGATTGATAGAGCTAGATGATGCAAAGCTGTCCGATGGCTTTCTGCAAAATAAAGTGAAGGAACTCAAGGTCCTTCATGGTGCTCTCATGACCACCTTGCTCCAGATTCTGCCACTTTCTGATGCACACGGTTGACTGACCGACCAGCCATTGCGTTTAACGTAAGGGGCTGCCATCTTGACACTGTTTTTTAGAGGTTTACTATAAAGGATGGAAGACTGTACTGGGTAAAAGCTCGGCTTCTTTACTTGTCCTTACCAGCAACTATGTTAACCGCAATGAAGTGTGTTACAGCCGCTTTCCCAGGCTGATCGACTTCTTCCTTTTGGCGCGTGTTCTAACTCTGAAGAGTCCAAGCAAGGATGCTCAGTATCATGACCCTAATAGGCAAGAGAGTGCCTCCTCCCCCCCACCCCCAAGAATCAAGATGCTGTATTTATTCTTATTTTAATTTTGTGCTTTAAAATAGTGCGTACATTTGAGACAGGGCAAGGACACCCTTCTGAGTGCTGTTTAAGAAAAACGCCATCAACTTTGCGGCTGCTTTTAGTAGGTTTCAAGAACTGAAACCTGAAATATGAATATGAAATATGAATAACATGAAATAGTAAAATGCATTGATCAATTTTTAGCTTCTTAACCAAATTTATTAATCTCAAAATAACTACTTTCCATTCTCCTAAAATTACTCTTATTTATATGTCCTCCAAAGAGGGACAGAGAGAGGATAAACGAGGAGAAAGACTTGCTTTAGAATAATTTTTAAAGGTTAGAGACTTCCACACTATCTTTTTATACATTATTTCCAAACAGAGTTCATGCTCTGAAGATATTCTTAACATAATCCTTTGCCTGAGATTAGAAGATTAGCAGTCTTCAAGTTCTACTCCTTTATTGACATTTTAAGGGCATTTTATTGACATTTAGACTGTTTTATTTTGAGTATCATAAACTGTATTGTTCAGAACACGTGGATTTCTATTTTTTGTAAATGAGTAAACCCATATAGTACATTAAACAAAAGGGCTTCATCTAAAATTCATTCTCAGGATATTTTTATTTCTAAAACGTAACACATAACCAAAACCTAATATTAGACCTTCTTTCCCCCTCCCCCGCAAAAAGATTAGGAATTGTATTCTAGTTTTAAAAATTTTCCTGAGAAAGGAAACAAAATCACTGAAAGCTATTAATCCATCCAGAACCCAAATTCATATCCCAAATGTAAAAATACAAAGCAAAGTAGTTAAAAAAAAATAGGGGCGCTTGGGTGGCACAGTCAGTTTAGCGTCCGACTCTGGGTTTCTGCTCAGGCCATGATCTCAGGGTGGTGGAGACTAAGCCCTGAGTCAGGCTCCACACTCAGCAGGGATTCTGCTTAAGACTCCCTCTCCTTCAGGTCCTATACCCTGTGCATGCTCTCTCTAAAATAAATCAATCTTAAAAAAAAAAGAAGAAGGAAAGAAAGAAAGTCAAATATAATAGTGTTACTTTGTTTAAGGCGTTCTGCCTTGAGAATATTCCTCTACATAAAACAAGCACATGTAGTCCTGCCTTCTGGCTCTATTTTGTCTCCCAGCCAAAAGGCGGAAAACAGTTTGCATCTCTCTAGGAACTCACATATTTCTCAATACCTCAATTTCTTGTTAATTGAAGTAACTCTTGCCTACTAGATTCTTAGACCATCTAAGACCTTACCCCATAAAAGAATGAACTGTGCATTTTAACAAGTTCCCCGGGTGATCAAGTGTGAAAAGGCCTGCTTTAATGCAGTCGTGCTGGGTCCTGCCTGCATTTTAGGTCTACCAGACAACCTCTTAAAAAATTGAGATGCCAGCACTCTATGATAGAGCAATTAAATCGGAATTTCTGACAGTTGGGTCTAACCACTGGTATTTTTTTTAAAGCTCCCAGGTGATTCCCATATGTGGCTGGAGTTAGCCACCACCATTCCTATCAGAGATGTAACCTGCCTGCATGCTCTAGGAAGGATTTGAAGAAGGGCTTTGAAGAAGCCCATAATAAAGACAGGTACTTTTTACGGCAGCCTCTAGGAAACTCAGTTCTACAAATCTTTTAGGTAAATTATAATACATACATATTTTCTAATACCAGCTTCATTGAGATATAGTTGACAAGTACAATAGAAAGATATTTACAGTGTATGCTGGTGGTTTGCATTGAGTGCATGCACTCAAAAAGGGCTCCTCAATCTAGTTAATTAACAAATCTATTACCTCAAGTAGTTACCTTCCTTCCTTCCTTTCTTTCTATCCCCCCTTCCTCTTTCTTTTTTGTGAAAACATTTCAGTTCTACTCTCTTAGCAAATTTCAAGTTTAATTTTTTTGAAGACTTCACATATACCATGCAGTATTTGTCTCTCTCTCTGGCTTATTTCATTTAGCACAATGCCCTCAAATTCCACCTATATTGTTCACAAGTGGGAGTATTATAATAGTAATTATCACTACTATCATTTTCTATTAAGAGAAACAAACAATAACTTTAAAAGTAATGTACATGTATCTCATGCTAGTCCCTACACTAAAACTTTTCCTTATATATGTTTTTCATTTAACTCTCAGAGGAATATTATTTTTCCCATTTTACATATAAGCAAACTGAGATTAGGAGGGGTTGAATAAATTGACCAAGGTCAGGGAGCTCGTTAGTAGCAAAACATCCAGGAATCAAAAGCACTTGTGTCTGACTACGAGCTTATGCTCTTAAATCTCTGTGTATTCAATTCTTACAGCTTCTTTCCACCTATAAAAGAATTTTCTCTTAATTACCCCCTCTGTTCCACACATACGCACACACCCTATTTCTTTTATAGTTCCTAGCTTTGGTTTAGACTCTAGAGTAACACGTGGGCCTCAAACTTCAGCATGAATTAGAATCAGTTTGGGGGGGGGGGTTGTTAAAACATGGGTCACTGAGATTCAGTAGGTCTTGGGAGGGCCCCAAGAATTTCTTATTTCTAAGGAGATGCTGATGCTGCTGGTCTATGCTTTAACAATCACGGGGCTGAATTAATTGTAATGGATGTTGTTATAGTACCTGTCTTTATTATGGGCTTCTTCAAATCATTTATGTAAACAGGGTACATATAAACACAAATAGGAAAGAGGGGAAAGAAGGATGATGATATATAAACTATGCTAATTAGAATTGATAATAAAATAAAGCTTCAAGTAAGAAGTGATTTCCTATCCCCTGTTGCAGATTCTTTCCAAGAGATAAATGGACTTCAGCATCCTTTTCTCTACAAAGCTGAAATTAGACCTGGTATGGGATGGCAGGCACAGCCAGCCCTCTAAAAGTCAAAAAAGCTTACATTATGACATTATTTAGGAAATAAAAGAGCAATTATGAACAATTTTAAGGTCTTCTATGCTTTGTGTTCCCTAAGTTACTTAAATCATATCCGGATACATCTAATTATTCCATGAAATGTTTTGCCTGAAGTTATAAATTATAGCGTCTGAAACAATTAAAGCAAAGGAATATTGTTGAGTTTATCTCAGTGATTTATGCTCTTAGCACAAAACTGACAATTTAAGATATTCACTTGGTTTTTCTTTATCACTTTTGAAAAGAAATTTTCCACAAAATGGAAAGATGCCCCTAATTATTGTGTTGGATATTGGTCATATGAGTTTCAGAAAATAGTATTTACATGAATCCGTCTCAGCGAAGACACATCTTTGCAACTTTATGATTCAAAGCTAACAAAAGTAATTTATTAAGTTGGAAATCATGTAGAAACTATGGAACTATTTTAACAGCCTCGTTCTCTTCACAGCCTGAGTAAAGTTTAAAAGAAACAAATATGCATCTTTTACTTATAACTTCAGTGGCACGTGTGCTCTGAACTGTAAGATAAAGAAAAGCAAGATCTGTGTGTTTTAACAGAGGCATTTTGAAAATGTTCATTAACACCCATATCTGAGATGAATCTATTTGATCTGATAATAGGAATGTTAGCCAGAACACAATTCTTAAGTTTTTTTTTTTTTTTTTTTTTTAAATGTGAAACACTGTTCCTGGAGAAAGTTGGTTGGATGACATAAAGAGCATGGGCTTGCCTATCACACTGATTACTTGATGTAATAGTAAGCAAGCTTAAGTGAACTGTGTGTCTTCCGTCTTTCCAATCACTTAGGGATGGGCCTCAGAGCTCGCCATCCATCATCCCTGGCCTGAAACATATGGCGCATCAGCAATCTTGGGCTGACCTAAATGATAGTAAAAGCCGCTATGCTGTTCACAATAAGAAATTGTTGTCCACTGAATTACAGGTTTGTGATTAGATTGCTAACATGGCCAACTTGATGTATAAGTGAAGTGGCCAGGGGAGATCTTCTTTAGGATCTTCTGAAGATTAATTTATACCCTTGAAATGTAGACCAATCACAGAGTCAAAAAATATGTCAAGGTATTTTTCTTGTAACCAAGAAAGCCGACCTGTTATAATGGTCATTAATTTATTTCTGGCACCTTTATCTGCAACAGAATTTAATAAGCACGGTGTCTAATGGCTACCACCTTGGCATGGCTAGCATTGCCCAATATGATAATTCACTTCTTTGAAGTTAAATTCACACGGGAGTAGTTATATACTATTAGGGATATAAAAATAAATATACTATATATACTATTAGGGGTATATACTATTAGAGATATGAGATCTTGCTTATAATTTAAATTTACACATTTAAAAATGTTTAAATCTGTCCAAATGGCTATCTAAAATTTCTAGTTGTGTGCTATGCTCTCATACCTCAAACTATGTCTAAAGATACCATGTAAATTACTTGGTAGGCAGGCTATGTATTATATCCTCTTCTTCCTAAGATCAAATAGGTAGAATTTAAAATTGAACCTCAAAGACATTATCTCCAGATCTACCACACAGCCCTAAAAGAAGATTGGTGCAGGAGATAGGAGGCCTGCTTTTGCCTTCTGGATTCTGGGTCTGAATTTGTTGTATATGGCCTTAGATAAGCGACTTGGCTGCCCTCACCACCAGCAGTTACAATCGGTATTACAAGAATGATTTCTGCTGGAATAGCCAAAGTCTTATTCAGGAGGTTGGCATTCATTCTTTCATTTACGGCACATCCCCATTGTTCAGTCACATTGTTAAGTGCACACAATGAGGAAGGCCAGGTCCTGCTGATGGCCCAGTAGAAAGAGACAGGCTAGAAAATAGGTAAGTGCAATGGAAAGCTTAGTGCGCAGAAAAATCAGCCAGGCACTTAATGAAAAATGAAAATCCTGAGAGCCCACAAGCCCAGATTTTTTTTTAAAGATTTTATTTATTCATTTGACAGACAGAGATCACAAGTAGGCAGAGAGGCAGGCAGAGAGAAGAGGAAGCAGGCTCCCCGCTGAGCAGAGAGCCCAACACGGGGCCTGATCCCAGGACCCTGGGACGACGCCCTGAGCTGAAGGCAGAGGCCCCAACCCACTGAGCCACCCAGGCGCCCCACAAGCCCAGATTTTGAGTCAACAGATCTAGCTGGGCTCAGATATGCAATTTTTTTTCCAGATTGTATTTATTTATTTGTGAGAAAGAGAGAGAGAGAGAGAGAGCACAAGCAGGCAGAGGGGAGAGAGAAGCAGGCTCCCTGCCAAGCAAGGATCCCGATGTGGGACTCGATTCCAGGACCCAGGGATCATGACCTGAGCCGAAGGCAGCGTATTAACCAACTGAGCCACCTGGGCGTCCCTCAGATATGCAACATTTTTTTAAAAATTATTTATTTGAAAGACAGAGATCACAAGTAGTTAGAGAGGCAGGCAGAGAGAGAGAGGAGGAGGCAGGCTCCCCACTGAGCAGAGAGCCTGATGTGGGGCTCGATCCCAGGACCCTGGAATCAATGACCCGAGCCAAAAGCAGAGGCCTTAACCCACTGAGCCACCCAGGCGCCCCCAGATATGCAACTTTTTAACATGCACTCCAGATGATTCTAACACAGGTAAACCAGTGGTCTACAAGATAATTTCCTAAGTGCAGAGTAAGTGTAGGTGCTTTGGAGTATATAGGAAAACAAACAAACAAACAAAAAACAGCCCAATTGATTCCATCTTCAAAGCCCAGAAAAAGTTTTGGAAAAAGGTGGTAGAGAAAGGAAAGCATTACAGGCCTCATCTGGTCACAATGGAGGGAGGAGAGGGAAAGTGTTCCCAGCAATGGAGCTGCATGAGAAGGAGAGCTCTTGGGGACTCAAGATAAGTGAGAAAATGCGAGGCCAAGACAAGAGTTCCATCTGCAGAAGTTGGAAGAAGCCTATCATGAAGGACATCTGTTTCTCTTTTTAATAATTTATTCTTTGAACACGTGCATTGAATGAGATGTGTAAAAAGGATATACAATGAAAAGTTCTTCTTCCATCCCTTCTCCACTTATCCATTTCTCTTTCCAGAAGGAAGCCACCATTAACAGTTTCATAGATGTCAAATGCATAAATGATAATGTATTAACATATATTCCTAACACCCTGTTCTAAGAAATGAACAAATAAGCTGTATTATGCATAGTTCTATATTATGCATAGAACCTTGCGTTTTTGGCATGCTGTTATTTTGGAGATTGAACCACATCTGACTCTCTGTAAACACTGCATATAGTATGTGATATATACATACATCATGCTTTATTTTATCATTCATCTAGCTTTTTTCTAGTCTTTGGCTCTTTTTTTTTTTTTTTTAAGATTTTATTTATTTATTTGACAGACAGAGATTACAAGTAGGTGGAGAGGCAGGCAGAGAGAGAGGAGGAAGCAGGCTCCCCATGGAGCCGAGAGCCCGATGTGGGGCTCGATCCCAGGATCCTGGGATCATGACCTGAGCCGAAGGCAGAGGCTTTAAACCACTGAGCCACCCAGGCGCCCCAGTCTTTGGCTCTTATAAGCAATACGGTAAAGAATAAACTTGTACCAGAGTCCTTTCAAACATGTGTATTTATCTAAACTCCAAAAACTAGAATTTTGGAGTCAAGGGCATTAGCACTTCACACGTTGGTAGATTTTGCCAAATTGTTCTTCATGAAAGCAGTACTAATTTGCAGTTCCCTTGGCAAGTTATGAGAGGATCATCTTCTTACTCTCCATAAAGAAATCTGACCTTTATCTTGAGAAACCCAGGGAGTAAATCAAGAGTCTTAAGAGAAGGAATGACCTGCTTAGACTTACGTTTAGAAAGATATCCCTCACTGCAATGTGGAGAATGAATGCACTGGAGTAGGTGAGATAGGAAGAAAGAAGGGTAACTAGAAGCTCAGCAATTTAGCTAAGAGATAACCTGCTACAGATCATGTGGAAAAATAAGGACCTTTATTGAGCATATGTTATAGACCACACTCCGTGCTGAGCACGTAAGCTGCATTATCACATTTATTACTTGCAACAACACGGGTGGACAGCTATTTTTATTTCTGGTTTCAGAGGGAAAACCAAACACGTAAAGCTGAGGCTCGTAAGTTAATTAGTGGTCTATGTTAATGCAGGTAGTACATGCAGAACTGGGATTGAAATCCATTGAAGTATTGGTTCAGAACAAGAGCTTCAAACCACTATAATATCCTGTTCATGATGGACAAAAGTTGATACAATTGTAATTTACCAAAAAGGCATAATTGACAGAAGCTGGCAAGTGATTGTATGCCAAGCATAAAGAAAAGGATCAGATCAGCATCATCTGCCAAGACAGGGGAACCAAGAAGATTTACAATTGGGAAGCAAGAGAGGGATGTAGGCGGTAAAACTGATTTTTAGTTTGAGGTGCCAGTGGGAGGTAAAGTCCAAGATATCTCTACTGTCTGAGAACGAAGAGAGCGGTCTGGTCTGGTCTGGAAAGATAGTGGGGGGCATACGACCACTGTGCTAGGGGGTCACCAGCAGGGATGAGTTCATTCAGGAGCAGTCTTTAAGGAACAGGTTGGAGATGAGAAGAACATGAAAGAAACAAAGAATAAAACAAGAGATAAAAAGGAAGGAAAACCCAAAGAAAATGTTATCCCCAGGCCAAATAAAGGCACACTAAAACAAAAACACTTTGAATTACTTTACAAAGAAATTATTAAGACTCTTTTTCATTTCTAGGATCTCTCATGTATTATGAAAGTAATGTTCAGAAAATGTTCCAGGAACACAAGGGAAAAATAGGTTACTAACATGTCTCCTCCAGTACTGTCTTGTGGCGGTGAAAGTCTAGGGGAAAATCGCTTTCCCTAAGCTAGCTGGGAGTCCTGATACATTTCTTTAAAGCTCTAATAACCATGCAGAAAAGTGTCAAATTGAGGATTTAAAGGCAAGGCTGTAGTCCCAGGAGAACGTCTGGGAGTGATTCCTATGTACCTGACATAACTCAGAAGCAGGAGAGTTGCACTCAATGGCTGGGAGAATTCTCCTGCACCACCTCATATAAATCTGCGGAGGGCTACCCGAAGGTTTATGTGAGCTGTGTGTCCAACACGTGTTAGAAAATCAGTCTCGTTATATTTTCCCTGTAAATCCTTCCAGGAGTCTTCGAGGTTTAAGGGGGACCTTCACATTTGGAATCGAGAAATGAGTATAGATTTTCTGAGACTGCCTGGATTGTGTAATATGCAGTTCATACGATATATTTGGGGGGGAGAATATGTAGGTGCTGTCAGTCAATTGATGGATTCAGTCTCAAGAAATTCCAACCTGCCCATTCTCCCCAATTCCCTCCTAAAGGGGGGAAAGAAAAGGAAGGAAAGAAAGAAGGAAAGAAGGAAGGAAAGAAAGAAAGAAGGAAGGAAAGGAAGAAAGAAAGAAAGACCTTTTTTCAAAGGGAATACATTCTCTGAAAGTGGCTGAACAATGTCAGAAGCATATCTAGTGTGGGGCATGACCTGGGGAGATGACAATGATTTTCTTGTTTAACAGTTCCTACCATCTGTCTTGTAAATTACAAATAATATGTCGTGTGTTAGCAAATCACATTCTACTTCCGAATACACCAAAGTTGAGAATTAATGATTAGACTGAAATATAGAACATAAACACTTTTTTTATGTGTTTAAACTGATTGTTACTGGAACAGAGGCCCTGAAAATTAACAAATAAAATTGTACTCCTATTAAAAACATTCTGAAAGAAATAAATATCTAATATATACTATTAATAGTTAAGTAAAAATAATAGCTAAATTTTTAATAAATAATTTTAAGTTATTAGGCCATATTTCCCATTTTATAAATCAATAAAACACTGAAATAATTATTTCTAAGCTTTATTAGGAATATCTTAACTTCAATATTTCTCCATTCTATCAACTTTTATCTTCAATGTCAATTGCTCATTATCCTGAACATAGCAAACTTAATTGCCTTAAACAGAAAAACTGTTGATTATTTAGAATGTTCCAAATCAAGCTTTGATTTTAGACAATTTTTTCTCCCAAGTTTATTTTCTTTAAGTAAACTCTACTTATAATTCTAAATATTAGACAATAAATGTCTGATTTTTAAAAACAGGTGGGCTTATTTATATCAGGTGTAAAAGAATTGTTTCCCATTTAATGTATGAATCACACACATGTGTATGCATCTGGAAGCAGCCACTTTATTTATTTCCTGATTTTTTCGGTGCCGACACCCTGAGACCAACAGCAGCAGCTTTAGAGGGCATCCCTCTAAAGGGCATGTAAACTTGTTTTTGCAGATTCTTAAGACATTCTGAAGAGTGAAACCAATTTCTATAGAGTAGAAAATAGGGATTTTTCTAACCAACCTCACACTCAAATGGTGACTCAGACTTCTTGACTGTCACTATTTGAACAGCAAGGAGCTTGTTACACGGTGAGGCAGACTGGTTCGTCATTCAACAGATCTAAGGTTGAATATTTTTCCTTAAGTACTATACACAAACCTCCCTATATGTCTAGCAATGGTCCTTGCTGTGGCTTCTGGAACATTCCCCCTTTTCACTAGGGTGCTCACTAATCACGTCCCTCATGCTAACATTTTATCTTTTGAGGCAAAATATTCCTATTTCGCCTAGTCACTATTTCATTGCATAGCTTAGAAAGTCCTCATCACTTCCCAACCTAAAAGCACTAGCAATCATTTGTAGCAGGACTGTAGACCATCTCACTCAAATATCTCACAGCTCCATATGTAGCACTATTTCCCAGGAGCTGGGCACTTTGCTTCTGTCGAGGCAACCTATGTTATAAGCATATATAACTCAAAGATACTGTTGGCACATACAAATTCGTCATTGTCTTTTGGGGTCTAACACAAAGATAAGAGGATGTTTTTAACTACAATATATTTAAACTGTAAAATGACGTTCGTTTTACCAATTTGTCTTAGGGTAATTAGAAGAACTCAAAAGAGTATTTAAGCACAGTAGGGAGTTCACTGAAACATACACGTAAGTCCAAGGTTTACTTTCCTCCTTATGGGACTTACGGCCTGCTCCCTTCTGCACGTGTGATCATTCTTCTTTCTCTATCTTTGCAGGTGAGCCTTCTATGCTTTGAATTACTATAGCCATCCCATCCCTGTCTTTATGCAGTCATTCTGATTTATAGCACATAGAAGCAGTATTGGGCTTCTACATTCCCAGCTTCCAATTTTGGGGACAGAAAATCTCATTTTGTCCCAGGTCTCTACTCACTGCTGGTCCAATTAGACGTGAGTAGGGTCACAAGGTTACATGACCAGTAGCTCATGCATCTGCATTGTAGGTACAGGCTTCTCTGAAAGGTCATAAGCAGCCTATAAAGAAAAGGAAGCATCAACAGGCATCCTGAGTGCTGTCTACTATAGTATTATTGAAGCATGTGTCTATTGGCTAAAATTCTATATTAAATACAGACCAAGACTGATACCAGCCCAGTTATACTCTGAATCACTCACTTGAGTCATGAGAATTCCGTATGTCAGGAATTCCATCTGTGCGTTGGCTTATGAGGCATTTATTTGCATTCAGAACACCAAATGTAGGATGTGAGTACAGGGAATGAGCCACCTGGACATTTTAAAGAAATATAGTTTCTGTAGCTTTAATTAAGCCCCTCCTCACAAAGTACTCAGGTTCGCTCTCACAAGAGTAATGATCTCATTTATCATGTGCCCCCTGCCCCAGGATGTCATTATGTGAGTGAGTGGCCATAATTCGGGTTGTTTCAGATGTCTTTACTTTTTGTTTTGGTTTCCTTGTTTATCTTTACAGTAATGATGAATTACCAAAAAGCGAACCAATAAAAAATTATTAACAATAATAAGAAAACATTTAAAGTAGGCGGACTTTGTGATCTTCAATGAAAGGTGTGTGAAAGTGGATTCATACTTAGTAATACGGTAGAAATGAGTTGGTCTTCCACCAAGGATGATATATTTCTGGAAGTACACCATCTCTCTTTTTCTCTTTCTTCTTACGATCTTTTTCTCTCACACTGAAGGATTCCATTTTTAAAAAGCTTATATTAATATTAAAAAAAATCAGGAGACAATTTTCAGGATCTAGGGCTAGGCAGTTTTTCTAAGATTTGACTCCAAAGGCACAACTCATCAAAGGAAAAAATGGTAAATTAGACTTCATCAAAAAATTCTGTAGGAGAGAATGGGTGCACTGTTGCCTGAAACTCTTGACCTTTCTCTGGAACCTCTCCTGAGCAGAGGAGCCAACTTGATGAGAAATGTTCAGAAAGTTGCATATCCTGTGGCCAATGACTGATACTGGGGTAAAGAAAAGCCTGGTTCTTTTATCCCTATCCATGCTGTACTCAGGTGTTGCTCTTCTGGAGATGCTTCTGACCCTCACCAGCAAGTAAGTCTCTCCTCACTGGAGAACCACATCTTTATCATTTCACTATAAATACAATTTTTTTATTGTTATTAATTGAAAACCCAACTAATGGAAAGCAGCATTAAGTTGCTCTATGGAACACCAGTGCCCATAGACTTGGGGCAGGGAAGAGATAGAGGCAAATTTTTGATCAGGAGACTCTCTCCCATTGGTCATGGCTTTCAAACTCTGCCAGCCAACTCTGAGAGCAAATGTGTTAGAAAACTGTTCATTTTTTTTCTTCCTGGGACATTCAAACATTAACTGAATTAACTTTGCTAAGTACCTCATTTTTGCTAAGTATCTCATTTTGTCCAAATGACACCCGTAGATGTGTATGTGATTGTTTGTGTATTTCTTTTATTCCAAAATACCCTCAATTCCAAATGGGTTATCAACTTTATAACTGTTGTTAGGCTGAAGGAAATTCTACATTAACTGTCCACATTTTGTATCTCACAATGTACTACTATTCATATAATACAATTCCCTTTCTTTTCCAATATCCTAATAATGTTGGAGTCTAATACTGTGTGTGTTCAGGGGCTAGGATTCTTCTGATTCACTCTTGGCTATTGTCTTTCTGTATAGTGCCATTTGATGAACTGCTTTTCGTGATCCTTGCTTGTAATTTTAAGTGCTTCATCAATTTTAACAATCAGCTGTTTCATTTGCATCTTCTATGTGTTAATGTCATCATTTTATATTTTTAAAATATCTTTAAGTGGCATATCCCAGGTGTTAGATCCTCTTGAAAGCCATCTGGAAGCTTCTTTGTCCTTTATAATGCAGGAGTTGGTTATAAGGATAGCTCCAGATTGAAAATTTGATGATATAAAAGATTTACCTATTTCTACTGTCTTCAATCATATCGCTTAGTGTGACAGGCAGTCCTCTGAATACAGGCCATATTGTTGCAGTTTTACATCAAAGTGTTACTTCTTCCCGAAAAGATTTTTAAGTGACAACTAAAAATCCAAACTTAATTTAAAATTTAGCCACAGTGGGGCTGCCAATGCAAATAATTCAACCAAGGTGAAAACGAAGTGAGGAGGTGCTTTCTGTGTACAACTACATGCATGCACAAGCAATGACACTCATTCTGTAGGTGACTGGCGATGTCTTTAACTTAGATTCATGTATGCATTCAACAAACACTTATTTATAGCCTAACATTGACAAGCATTGACCTAGGTACTAGGGAAAAGAGTAAATAACATAGATAAAATCTGTACTTTCACTGAGCTTATGCTCTTCAGTTAATAAGAGATACCAGATTTCAGAAATGATAAAATGTGGATAAAGTATGTAAGACATCTCTCTCGGAATAGAGGGGGAAAATGATGTTGCTTTAGTGTCTTTCAGATTTGTTAATTTGGCTGTTTCTAGTGCTTAGTTTAAGTTTATTAAAACTTCTCCAAAAGAAACTGCTTTAATATTTACATATTTTCCTTGGAAAGATGCTTCTTTCATTATATAATCTTTAATGAAAACTATTGCAGTTTTAAGATTTTATTTATTTATTTGACAGACAGAAATCACAAGTAGGCAGAGAGGCAGGCAGAGAGAGGAGGAAGCAGGTTCCCTGCCCAGCAGAGAGCCTGATGCGGGGCTCAATCCCATGACCCTGGGATCATGACCCGAGCTGAAGGCAGAGGCTTTAACCCACTGAGCCATCCAGGCGCCCCCTATTGCAATTTTATATAACAAATAAGATAAAACCCAGACCTTTTTCTCCTCCTCCTTTTTAAAAAAATTCTTTAAAACAAATTAAAAGAAAATTTCCATAGGATATATTCCATTTATTTTTTTCTATGCTCAGATATGGAAAAGTATATATAAAGAGGGAGAAGGAGAACATAGGTAATCATGATGGTGTGCTGGGTATGATTAAAACAATTCATGGGGCACCTGGGTGGCTCAGTGGGTTAAAGCCTCTCCCTTAGACTCCGGTCATGATCCCGGGGTTCCGGGATCAAGCGCCAAGTTGGGCTCTCTGCTCAGCAGGGGGCCTGCTTCCTCCTCTCTCTCTCTCTCTGCCTGCCTCTCTGCCTACTTGTGATCTCTGTCTGTCAAATAAGTAAATAAAATCTTAAAAAAAAAAAACACAACAATTCATACATTAAGCCCTCACTTCAATGCAAGGAAGACTTCCATTAGACACTGTCTTAAAATGCATTTAAACAGGCTGTTAAAAATTAAGCATAAAAAATTAAACCTAATATATATTTAAATTCATATGTACCTATGTCTGTATATAATTTATATATATATATATGCGTGTGTTATGCTTTGATACATACATATTTCGAAAAGGAATAGAAGGAAATTAGTAAATTTTTTTAATGTGAGTAGTAACCTCTATGTTCCAAATTCAACAGGAGATTCACTACCAACTGTGTTTGAAAACTGTCAAGAGAACACATACCTCCATGTGTAAATGTGAACTTAATCTTTGATGTTCACAGGAAGTGATTCATGGCCAGTTTCTTCAATATGCCAAAGAGATGTTTTATCTCTGGGTACTGACACTTTATATGTATAAGGCTATAATCAATAGTATTTGTTACATTATCTGTCATTGAAATAAAACTGTGCTTGTTCTGCAAATAAAGTTTTAATTACTAACACAAACATCTTAGTTTTGAAATACAGTAACCCTGTATATTCTCTAACACAGCTTTATTACCAGGCATAAAAATCTGGGGGGAGGGGTTTTGGGAGAAGGGGGTGGGATTATGGACATTGGGGAGGGTATGTGCTTTGGTGAGTGCTGTGAAGTGTGTAAACCTGGTGATTCACAGACCTGTACCCCTGGGGATAAAAATATATGTTTATAAAAAATAAAAAATTAAAAAAAAAAACACCTAGAGTTTAAAAAGTCTTAAACACTGAATATTGAAAGATATAGCCTGAGCCTGTGTATTGCTTTGTTTATGCAAACAGGTCATCTATTTCAGAAGGGAGACTGAACTCAGTTTCCTCATCTGTAAAAGGAAGATGATGGTACTAGCTCACAAAGTTTCTTACCAGAATTAAATTAGATAATGTGGGCAAAGCACAAGGAATTTTTGGGCTGCTACTAAAATTACAGAATGGGAAAAATTTGAATTTGAATATTGTTGCCCATAATTGGATTCGCATTAACCCATTGCATTTCAACAGCTGCTGTCAATACCCATGAGACACAGATATTTAATTGCTAACATTAGGCCCACGCAATCATTTAGTCCATTCAACTATCTCAGAGAGTGGAACTGACAGTCAACCACTTCAGCAGGGTGGAAAGAAGACATTTCTGGAGCCCACAGAGACAATTAGTCTCCCTGCTTTAGCCCCTTTGATCTTTGACCCACCCATCATACTGAGAAATATCTAAATTATAAATCTGAAAACCTCCTATACTATGGCATTCAAAACCATTCACAAACTGGCCCCACCCCGGCATGAAGCCTGCTCTTCTCACCCATGAGCCTGCATTCCAGTCACACCCCTCAGATAGCTCTTCTGACCTTGTGGATTACTAATGTGTCAGACTGTGCACCAACGGCCGTACCTCACAGTACAGTAGTTTGGCTGGGGTCAAGTCGATCAGTGCATGCCTCCCCACAGCTGCCAAGATAATCACACTGGAAAGGAATCCCCGTTGCTAGCATCTTTCACAGATTCCTTGAACTATCAGTAAGATGAACATTTTACAATGAAATTATAAGGATATTCAGAGAAGAGAAGTGAGGTATAAGGCCTCTAGATCCTCACTCTAGTGGGTTCAAGGCAGCCAATCCCATTGCCCTAAGCGAAGGGCACACTTGACCTACTCCCTGTCTCATTCCTTTTTGTATATGTAACAACTTCAGCAGCGCCCATTACTTACTGGGTAAAATTTAGATACCCATTAAATGACGACTCCTTTCCTCTTCCCTTCCTCCCCACCTTACAAATTCAAACACACTGAATTTTTCAAGCTAAAGCTACCTCTTCATAGTATTGAGCAAGCCAAAAACTCAATTCCTAGAAGAACCTGGTGAAAATGGAATATAACGGGTTGGGTGGGTACTGAGATGACTAAAGAGCACACAGTCACTCAGAAAAGGTTGTCACTCCTAACCCTCTGCTTCTTATACCCTCAAATGACAACTCATTGTGGCCTTTCTTGCTATTTTTCAGGAGAAGCCAGAAATCCAGAATATTTGGATAGTATTATAAATTATTATAATATTATTATTATAAATCTCCTGGTTTGTAAATGTTCGCAATTAAGTGCTTTTTCCATCTTCCCCTATGAAGTACTGTATAAATTAAACAGACTATACATATACATCCCATTGCCCTAAGCGAAGGGCACACTTGACCTACTCCCTGTCTCATTCCTTTTTGTATATGTAACAACTTCAGCAGCGCCTATTACTTACTGGGTAAAATTTAGATACCCATTAAATGACGACAGTTGGAACTTGTGCTCCAGATCTCTAAGACTTGGCAGTTTCTAGAAATCATAACTATGCATCTGAGCATGAAAGATCCACTGTGCTTTCCAAAAGACTAGGATGCTACTTGTAAGCACCCGGGCCGTTCATGGCTGGGTTCCAACGTGCTGTCTTTTCTTATGTAAGGACTTTGGTCAGTACCTGACTCACAAAATTATGGCTCTCATTTTAATCAGCAAGGAAGAATTTCTTCACTATAAAATCTTATTAAGGGAATTTGATTGCAAATTGAATGTAGTCCAGCACCTCTCCAAAGCTCATTTAAGATATTTGATATTTGAGAGAAAAAGCCTAGAACGGGCATGTTAACTATCCATTGACCTATCCTATTCCAAATTCTATCCCTGCACTCTCAGACCATCAGAATATAATGTCTTAGACTACATTATCTCAGTCAATCAATGATATGGCTTCTGAGCTATGACTCAATATCATGTTCTTTGATTTTATAGACGGCTGATAAAACAAATTACCATATTAAAAGTGTCTTTTCAGAACTTTTGGAAAACTGGTTGGAGGTATAGTCTATCCTGTGATGGAATACTGCTTTATATTGGAATTCATGTAATAAATTCCAGGAAAAATAGTTCCAGGAAAGGATGTTTATCCTCAAATTTGCATTTGTATATGATGTCTTAGTGGGAAATAATTTCTTTAGTTGCCAGTACAAACTTCAAAGACTACATTAAATGAAAATAAGAATCCTGGGTTTGTTTCTGAATTTTTGAAGTCCTTCCTATCCCTTTATTTTTCCATTAATGTTAACATTGGCTTTAGGGTTTAGGATAATCTAGTTGTAATAGTTTGCCTTATTTGAGTGATTTGATTCTGGGTGGCTGACATTTTTTGAAAAATGTATCTACTAAATTTTACATAATATTACTGCTTTTTTAAATTTATGAATACAATTTTCTAAAAATAAAAATATTCCACCTCAATCATAGATTTTAGCGGGCATTTGCTTCCAAAATATCTGAAATTTGGGCCTGAATTTTTGACTCTAGGTGTATATTCTTTGTGGTTTTAAGTGCAGTTTGTAATTCTAGAATTCCTAGAAGTTTCACGTTTGCTTATCATATATTTCTGAGGATCTGTTGGATGCCTTGCACTGACCTAAGCATTGAAAATATAATAGTGAGCAGGTCATACATATTCCTTTCCCATATGGAGCTCACCGTCTCATGGGGAGCAGACGAGAAATCAGGCAGTGGACAATTACAGGGCAGTCAGTGTGGTGACAGAAGTACAGGGCAGGCCACCTATCCTATTTTGGGGAAAGAGAAAGGGCATCACAGAGAATATAATGTTCCATTTGAAACATGAAGGTCTCAGGCAAAGGTGGGGGGACAGATTTTCAGGCAGGGGCTGTAGACTCCATGCAGCTGTCTTTTTCATTGTATCCTCAAAACCTTGCTCACTGCTTGGCTCATGAGAGGCACTCAGAAACTTTTAAATAAATAAATGAGTGATGGAATAGCATGTGTGAAGGATGAGAGCCAAGTGGGGACAGGGCCTTTAGAGAAACTGAAATGGTTCGGTGTGGCTAAATTGTAGAGTTCAAGGTGGGTGGGAGTATACAAGGTGGGACTAGAGAGATAGACAGCAGCCAGGTAGGAATAATCCTTGGGAATCATTTAAATAGGATGCACTTTATTCTAGAAAAAAGGGAAGCCATGTGCGCTTAAAGAATTTTTTTTAGTTGCACAGCAAAGGAAACAGTTAACAAAACCAAAAGACAACTGACAGAATGGAAGAAAGATATTTGCAAAGGACATATCAGATAAAGGGCTAGTGTCCAAAATCTATAAAGGACCTAGCAAACTCAACACCCAAAGAACAAATGATCCAATCAAGAAATGGGCAGAGGACATGAACAGACATTTCTGCAAAGACGACATCCAGATGGCCAACAGACACATGAAAAAGTGTTCCACATCACTCGGCATCAGGGAAAAACAAATCAAAACCACAATGAGATACCACCTCACACCAGTCAGAATGGCTAAAATTAACAAGTCAGGAAATGACAGATGCTGGCGAGGATGTGGAGAAAGGGGAACCCTCCTACACTGTTGGTGGGAATGCAAGCTGGTGCAACCACTCTGGATAAGAGCATGGAGATTCCTCAAAATGTTGAAAATAGAACTACCCTATGACCCAGCAATTGCACTACTGGGTATTTACCCCAAAGATGCAAACATACTGATCTGAAGGGGCACGTGCACCCAAATGTTTATAGTAGCAATGTCTACAATAGCCAAACTATGTAAAGAACCTAGATGTCCATCAACAGATGAATGGATAAAGAAGATGTGGGGTATATATATATATATATATATATATATATATATATATATGGAATACTATGCAGCCATCAAAAGAAATGAAATCTTGCCATTTACAACGACGTGGATGGAACTAGAGGATATCATGCTTAGCGAAATAAGTCAATCGGAGAAAGACAACTATCATAGGATCTCCCTGATATGAGGAAGTGGAGATGCAACATGGGGGGTTAAGGGGGTAGGAGAAGAATAAATGAAACAAGATAGGATTAGGAGGGAGACAAACCATAAGTGACTCTTAATCTCACAAAACAAACTGAAGGTTGCTGGGGGGAGGGGGGTTGGGAGAAGGGGGGGGGGACATTGGGGAGGGTATGTGCTTTGGTGAGTGCTGTGAAGTGTGTAAACCTGGTGATTCACAGACCTGTACCCCTGGGGATAAAAATATATGTTCATAAAAAAAAAATACATAAATAAATAAATAAAAAATTAAAAAAAAAAAGAATTTTTTTTAGAAACTAAAATTTTAAAAATAATTAAATAAATCTATTTCCTCTTCTTCATAAGAACTTGACCTTTGATTAACTCTAGCTGGATTCCCTTGGCAACCTGAGAAAGGCAGAATGTTAACTACATCTCAAGGTGACATTACTAATGGTAAAAATGTACCCTCATTGGTAAATTGTATCTGGACCACAAGGAAATATATACAAACCACAGAAATGTTCGTCATCATAGCCTGAGGCTTTCTTGTGAGTGGACCTGGCAAGCCATGCCTAAGGAATCATTGCCAGAGTTATAAGGCTGTTCTGCAAGGTGACTCCCACAGATGAGCTACTGGACAGCCCTAAGGACCCTGGATGAGAAAGGCCCACTGCTGCCCTACAGACAGCTGTGGTTCCCGGTCTTTGTCCTTCTCAGTAGACAGGATGAGGTTTAGTATGTAGTCCTGTCGTGAGTCTCAATGTCTGGTTGAGCCTAAAGAAGAAGGGGGTTACTGCACCACTGGAGGGTGATAGAAATGTCAATATAAACAGATTTGTGTTCATAGGATCACTTTAGCTATTGGAAGCAATTGTCTCTAGGACAGGTTACTCTAAGAATACATTAACCAAAATCAGTAACAGTCTTGCTGGAGTAAGATGGAAGCTTACATGAAGGGGTGAAAGAGAAAAGCATGCTCCTTCCAAGTTTCATCTAGACCTTGAGGCTCTAACGCCCATCAATTGGGACTTACAGGAATGCAAAGTGGTTTCCTTATCTTTTTGTGTGTGGCTCCTCTGCCACTTACTGGAGAATCATCAAACATGACTGGCAAATAAGAGCAATGAGAGGGGAAAATAAAATACTAAATGGCACCATTTTTTTAAAAATCAGCAAATAATACAAAGAGTTAGGTTTGAATACTGTCTCACTCCTTACCTAGCTATAATAGGATCTTAAGTAAGTCACTGGGACTCTCTAAATTTCAGGTTTCTGGACAGAAAAACAAAGGGTTTAGACTCAGTGACCTACAAAGGATCTTGATTTGAAGGTCCTGGGAATCTTAGTATTTGAGTACCCTTCGTATACCATGTCTATACCAATCTCTAGCCCACCTCCTTCCCCCAATAAAGACATTCAAAATCAAGCAAATACCAAATGCCTGTAACAAAAAGATCAAGAAGTAGGGGCCAACAGCTGGAGACAGTCCTTAGTTCAAGATGGAAGTGAAGACTATTATCTTCTGCACCCAAATTTCACCCTGTGTAGCATGAGGATTGCATCTGTAACTGAAGAACTTTATTATGTGCTTTAGATTCCTCAAGTGGTGGGGGCTGTGGTAGCTTCTGACAGGCCAATCTAAGCCGAGATTGCCCAAGCTAGCTGCCCAATGTCCGGAGTACTTACTGCAACATTTGTTTGTCATAAACCCTCAGTGACTGCTGAGGACTGATAGAATGAATAGGAATTGTTAATAACTTTGTACTACAGTGCTCTTCAACCATGCTCTTCAACCATCTTGAAGAAAGACATAAAAACCCCATAAAATTAAAGACTGACATCTAAAACGAAGTGATACGAAGTGAAAATAATTAATTTTACACAGCGGGTCTCCAAAGGATCTAATCACCCCCATACCTGAAAGGGACACTAAAACGTACTGACATATGGTTATGTGACACTAAAAATGCAAGGGAAACCTTTGTTTTTACAAAAAGTTTCAAATTAGGAATTTTAGTGCAAAGCGTTGCGTGTACTTCTAGGAAATCTCATCATGATCTCAGGGTAATAGCCATTTGTAAAAGAGCCCCGAACTGAGTCCCTGCCAGGGAGCATTATTGGAAAATGGCCACGCTGACGACTTCCTGGAATTCGTCTCTGTGCAAGTCAGCAGCTTGCTTGGCACCAGCGGGGCACTACACCACGGCACAGGGAAGCGTACGGGTGCCCTCTGAGGTGACACGGATTGTGATTTATACCTTGAGTCTTGAAACAAGGCCGCTAGACAGCAGCGCCAGCTAGACGAATAACAAGATCAGCCTTATTTCTCTTACTAAAACATACAACTAAAAGTGGCCATTAAAAAAGAACAGAACGAGGGTCATGAGGCAGGTGTCTGCTGCATTGCCATGACCGACTGAACGGACCAGGTACAGGGTGTGAAGAAAGGACCACAGCCTCTCTTCAGGACCCAGACCAGCAGCTTCAAACCTGCATTCCATGGAACCTCAGCATTTCTCTGAGGGAATTACATCATCATCTGCTTCAAACTGTCTTCTTAAAATACTCTAAAGTACTCTAGCTATTGGGAAAGAACTGGGAAATTAAAAAGCAAATTTTTATACTAATTTTCAATAAACTTGGAAACTATAAACACATTGATTTATGCTGCCAAGTAACTGTTTCTGCATTGAGCCAAGATTAATCTCTGTACTTATACTTAAATTTATAAGTGATCACTGATTAAGGAGGTTGTATGTGTGTTTTAGTGTTAGTAGTGGGCAGTTTTACTTCTAAAAATACATGAACAAGTGGTATCGGAGTGCTATTCTGCTTACCAGCATGAACCATCATTTTTGCACTCCAGCGTATCCAAAGCAATACACTAAATGAGCTGGATGGCGAAACGAAATTTTATATGACTGGCATCCAACTTTCTTAATTTCAAATCTCATAATTCATTGAAATATCTTTGAACAAAGTGTTTAACTCTGTATTATATAAATTATTACAAATTAAACTAATAAGATATAGTTTGTCTATTTGACTGATTGCTTCATTTTTACAAAAGGTCCAGATGCTTAGGAGCTTCATTTTTACAAAAGGTCCAGATGCTTAGGAACGTTTTAAAACACAAATGTAGACCTTTTCTCTAAGAACAAAAAGAAACTAGTAATGGGTAAAACTCTTTACACATGTTCATACTTTACATATAAGATAGAAGTTATTGGTGAAGTTGGCTTTGTTTTTCTAATATTTGGCAAATTTTCAAATATAGACAATTCCATACAAAGATGAAAAGAACCTAATTTACTTTGTAGTGTAGAAACTATTTTGTAGTAACTTTCTGATTAAACAATTTTGTATATGGGGAGAGCATAAATTTCTTTCTCTAGGATTCAAAAATGGAAAACTTCACAACTTGTGTTTTAAAAAAAGCACTTCATACTAGGAAAAATCTGTAGGGGTTTACTTGACTTTTTCCATTTCTGACTTGATAAATGGAATTAATAATTTTGGATTACCGCTACACTTTAAAAGAATAGATTAACAACATTAAACTTTATAATTATGGCTTATAAATTTGGGGAAATGAAGATTGGGCATGGAGAGGACAGGCAAAATGAGACTATATGCAAGACAACCAGGAAGGGAAACCTGCCAATTGTAATAAATAAGATGATTTACGATGCCTTCACCCTCTTCATATAGTTCTAACTGGAGCATCTCAGTGTTTTATACCATTAGTCACTACTTAGCAGTTCCATTTTTACATTTTTTTCCCAGTACCATTTATACTTATGATTTATGCCTACAGAGTAAGTACAGAAGCCATACATCCCTTACATATAGATTCCAGAAGAAGACAGAACTCAGCTAAGTAAACTTGTAAATCCCACTCTGAATGGTGTCATTGGACACTTGGTTTTCCAGTAAAGCAGACTCCTGTAGCTTCACTTTTCACGTATGGACTTTGTCCAGGGCGGTGCTGCTTTCTTAAGTATATCATGGTGGAATCTTATCCTTTATAATGTTTTGGAGAAAGCCAAGGGTGGCGCCTGCACAATTTGATTTGGTGTAAAAATACACACCAAATCTGATTTCTGTTACATTAAGGCGTTCTCTGACAAAATACACAGAACAAGAAATGAAGTGAATTGTGTTTTAGAAATATCTTGCAAGCTTGTTTCCCCGAATACCTGACCACTAATTTTAAAAAATGGATCAAAACCCACTTTAATTGAATATTTAATAGATGATTTAATGGTCAAGTTAAGATATATCTTAAATGCTAAATATAAAAATGATTTGTGTTTGCTTACTGGAAATATTTGTAATACAAGTGAACATATGTAATAAACTAATATTTAAAGCAAATTTACTATGGGAGAAATGAAATGACTATCTCCAATTTATAAACATACTACATTCATCAACCTATATTTTTGAATAATAGTTGGCTTTTATAATATGAATATCATAACAGTGGATTACCATTAACAGTAGAAATTATTTAACTCACTTCTAAAATTTGTGTAATACATTTTCCTTTAAAAAGAGCCATTGGAGGGGTGCCTGGGTGGCTCAGTGGGTTAAGGTCTGTGCCTCTGGCTCAGGTCACAGTCCCAGGGTCCTGGGATTGAGCCCCCGCATCGGGCTCTCTGCTCAGCGGGGAGCCTGCTTCCTCCTTTCACTCTCTGGCTGCCTCTCTGCCTACTTGTGATCTCTGTCTGTCAAATAAATAAATAAAATCTTAAAAAAAAAAGAATTACACAGACACATTATGGTATTTGAGTACTACTATTATTTGGAGATTCTTCTGACATCTTTACTATGGAAAAAAGAATGACTAAAAACTTTCCCTTACAGTATTACCAGAACAAACAGATATTAACAGGCACGTTACTGATTGACACAGGTGAGGAGGCAAGGCTGTACCACGTTACAGGTATTTTGCTATTACCTTCTGAAACACTGTTTCATACCGTAGGGGATGTCATGTAAGAAATAAATGATACTTCCCAATCTCAGCAGTTTGAAAGAAACATAAATCAATGGCGTAAGAGAAGCAGGTGATGTAATGACTCGACTTAAGTAGATGGCTTGAAGAGATGGATCACGACGCTTAACCTTTGGAATTATTCATTGGATATTAATATAAACACATGGAAAAGCACATTTCAAAGTTACCTTGCTTTGCTAAAATTCTATTCATTAAATCAGGAGTTTTTAAATGGTAAAGAGAAATAATATATCCTATTCCTGGAAACTGTCTAATAGCAAACACTTAAGCCTGGTCTAACTTAATGTTTCAGTTAAGGATGTTTGTAGAAAAGGAGGTCAATAATGTCTACATAAATTCACATACAAAAAAGAAAAAAAATGGATGGTGAAACCCAAACTTGTCAATAAATGGTAATGATACAAATACATCCAAAGGAGATGAGAAATTGGACCAAATATTAATACATACAAGTTGAGAAAAAATTAAGAACAATCCAAGGAGGGTAGAGATTATGATAATGGTCATATATAAAGGAAGATAAATAAATTCAAATTAGCAACAAAAACCAGAGCAACTCAGGAGGTGTTACTAACGTGATCTCAACTCTGACAGGTCCTGATTGACATTTGGTGTTTAGTCTAAAAGCAGGGAGGCAAAATTTCTCTATGTAATATCAACACACCTTCCTTCTCCATGTGAGAAATGAACCACTACTCTTCCATCTAAATATCCTAAGTTCATAAAGAGGCAATTAAAAAAAACCCCAAAAAACAAAAAACTAAGAAAAGTAAGTTCTGCTTTACAAATAAAATACTAACCAGCTAACTCTGTCAAAACTTGAACACAAGGGTTTCTTTCTCTCTGTTTTATTCACTCTCTGCTTTGTGCTAAAATGTCTCACTTCTCCTCTTAAAATAATTCTTAATGGTTCCCTTTATCTTTCAGGAAAAAAATGCCCTGACCAGAACCTTTACAATCTAGGTGCATCCAGACTACAGCATCCTCACTTCCTCTATCTTGCCCACACCAAATTCATCTCCATTTCCCGACCAGGCCACAAGAATCACTCTGTATCTGTCCTCACATTAATCCTCTTGCCGGAAATACCCTTCTCGCACCAAGCTCTTTCTCATTGTATTACTTGCATCCTTCCAGAAGCAGATGTTAAGATGGAGTTAGAAGAGCAAAAGGTTTACTGGAGATTAACACTTGTGAAAGGAAGAAAAGAAAAAAAAGAAAAGCAAAAAGCACAGTTGGGTAAGAACCTCTCTATTGACAATGCAGATCTAAGAAAGTCTCTCTTAGCCCAGTGGAAACTCCAGAGCAGAGAATGGCTGCTAGAGGAGGTCTGTATGGACCAAACAAGCTAGGCCCTTGTACCCACCACCACCTTGCTTCTTGTCCCAAGAAGAGTATGATCTCTGTTCTGATTTGGGGATAGGCTCTGGAGTTGCCAACAGCTGGAAGCTGTCAGCTAGCCACACTCCTCACAGCTGGGCAAGTAGACCTTTTTAGGAGAGTGATGTAAGCAGTGCAACTCCCCATGTCTGCCACAATGCTGTTCTCCAAAGCGCATGTGAATGTTGACTCCTATGCAAAACCTACAAAAAAATCATCCTCAGGTGACTCTCTGTTTGCACAACAATGAGAACTTTAGTATCGGATACTGCATTGTAATCTCATTATGTTTACAGGGCTCTGCCTTTTGAAAAGTAGAAACCACATCATATTCTGCTCAGATTCCTAATAGATAGCTTGGGAAACACAGCACCGATCATACAACATATTCAAAAGAGGCAGAATGAATTGATGAACGGAAGGATGGACCTAGCAGTGGGATGATTGATAGATCCAATTGGTTATTCCCTACTCTGGTGCAGAGACACCAAGGGAAATATCTTGCATATGTCAAGAGATATTATGAACACCTCAAAATGTAATTTCAATATACTTTAAGTATTAATTGTATGGGGAAGATACATCAAAAATTAATACGTCCTAAGCCAAGGTTTTGGAATTATATTCCTACACATTTAAATGAACCTATGTATCTCCTTTTAACCATTATTCTCATTTCCAGTTTTCACAATTTACAGTTTGGGGAAAGAGTTCATTTACTTCTTCTTTTTTTTTTCCCTCCTAATTTTTAAGTAATCTCTATACCCAACATGGGGTCCAAATTTACAACCTCAAGATCAAGAGTCACATGCTCCATCAACTGAGCCAGCCAGGTTCCCCTAGTTTACCTAATTTTTAAATTCTGAGATAAACTCTGTTTATTTTGTATTGTGAAATAATTTCAATGTAAATTTTTGGATTTTTCTTTGATGACTTCTTTGGAGAATGCTTAGTAGCTCAGTAAGACACATTCTTCATTTAATCAGTCAACAAATTGACTCTATGCCAGGCCCAGAGCCAAGCTTGGAGGACACACAGATAAAAGTGAAAGAACTGGACAAGAAGCTTTTTTTTTCTAATGGAGGAGACAGAACTGCAATCAGATGATTTACTACAGAGACTGAGAAGTATAAACGACATGGATGGAGGAAAGGAAGGAACAAACATGAGGAATCCAAGAAAGGAACATCTTTAATTAGTTTAGGTTTACTTATTTGGTTTTATCTCTCTGTGCACTTTTATAAGAGGGGAAGGACAAAAACAAGAAAAGCCTCAGAATGTCTAAGAATCCCTTTCCAGAAGGCAATGGATCTCAGCAGGGTTGGTACTGCCCCCTAGGGGAAGGCTTTGGAAATTGTTGAGTCAAGGAACATCTGGTTTCCCGCTGTGAAGATACTGGCATTTAGTGGGAAGGGACCAGAAATGCCAGAAGTCTTGCCGTGCTCAGGACAGTCCTTCACCATGAAAAATTATCCCGACATTTCGCATGATTTCCACATATTCAACTGGACATTCATGAAACTAAAGCCCTGTTTATAATTTCCTGAGCCCAGAATCTTAACTTTATTTTACACATAGAGATCTTCAAAATTTTCAATATACCCTGAATATTCTAGGATGGCCACTAACCCTGTATATCAAGAAATGGACAAATCTGGCTGCTGTCGTTGTCGATATCTTTGCCATGAAAATCCATTCAGACCCCCATGTCACTGATAACACTACCAAACATATATTCCTGAGTAAGACTGGTGTTCCTGCATAGACATAAAAAATCCATGTTCACCTATAATGGGTAAAAGAGTGGCAAAAAAGGTAACAGCTCTTCTTTCATTTCTTGTAGCTTATCCTCATGGGTTGAAAACGAAGTATTCTGACTTGTTGTTGTTGCCTTCAAACATCTGTCAGCATTAATTTTTCCAGGAGCTTCCTAGACAGATAAATTATTCCTTAACTATTTTAAATAGGTAAACTTGAAGAAATGCCTCTGAATTAACACTTTAGAAAAAAAATCAGCCCTATAATGATCTTTTTCATTCTCTTCCTACCTACAGATATTTACATATTATTTAGCATTTCTTCCATTCTGCCCAGACTAGTTCTTTAATACATGTCTGTCACTGTCATTTATCATTCATCTGCTCACTCAGGCAACAAACATTTAATGAGCACCCATCATGCCCCACGTGGTACATTAGCAGCTTGGCACACAAGATTAATAAGTTCCAACTTTTGCCCTCAAGGAGTTCACAGAGGTGGGAAAGAAAGGCAAATAACAAACAATTAGAGCGCCAGATGATATACAATATTTAAGAAGGATATACAAGAAGTATAAAAAGGCAATGTAATTGAAAATTTCAGTACCTTCCATTGAACCTTAGACATAATAAGTGCTTAATAAGAGATGTTTTAAAATTATGCAAGTTGTTCCAAGACTGAAAATTGGGCAGATACATTGATGAGTTAAAATGGAAAAATAAGTGGGGGAGGAGGGTAGAGAAAGGGTAGTTGGGTTATGGACATTGGGGAGGGTGTGTGCTATGGTGAATGCAGGTAAGTGTGTAAGCCTGACGATTCATAGACCTGTACCCCTGGGGCTAATAATACATTATATGTTAATAAAAAATTTAAAAAATTTTTAGAAAGTACAGGTCCAGGGGCACCTGGGTGGCTCAGTAGGTTAAGCCTCTGCCTTCAGCCCAGGTCATAATCTTGGGGTCCTGGGATGGAGCCCCACATTGGGCTCTCTGCTCAGCAGGGAGCTTGCTTCCTCCTCTCTCTCTACCTGCCTCTCTGCCTACATCTCTCTTTCTCACTGTGTGTCAGATAAATTAAAAAAAAAAAAAAATCTTTAAAAAAGTACAGGTCCAAAAAAAAAAAAAGGAAAAATAAGGCTCCTGCCAGCAAAATGAATGACATTCTGCAGTCAAATGCTCTACCACTGAGCTATACCCCCTAAAGTGAATGACATTCTGATTGAATGGGATATTCCAATGGCATGAAGAGAAGAATGGTTAATTTTTTCTTCAACCACCACTCTAGGAAGATTGCCTTGGCATGGGCCAGATATCATGCTATCTGCTGAGAATACAAGGCTGACTAAATCCCTGTTTTGTTTTGTTTTTATCTCAAAGAATTTAGTAGTACCATTTTTCCCCCCCAGAACTAGGGATGCATATCCATATTGGGTGTAGTGGGATTGGATTTGATGGAGAAACTCCTATAATACCACATCCCAGGCTCAGGAATGGAATCAATTAGGAGGAGGCTGACCCAGCTCAACAGGTTGTCAAAAGGGCCCCCATTTAGCAGCAAAGGGCACTGGCTCCAAGTGAACAGGAGTGAGCCAGAAGTCCCAAGAGAGGCAGGCAAGTCAGAACCCAGGGTGTGAATCCAAATATAGAGGAAATAGTGTTTGAGGCAGTTCCTTAAATCCTCCCATGGAGAAGCTGTAGCAGAATGAGGAACAAGCCAACACGTTTCAGGCGAGGCTTGGGGCCCTCTAAAAACATCAGACTGAAATCAGATTATGACAAAATGAGTAGTGGAGACTCAAGCAATCAACCAGCAGGAAAGAGCAGAGTTCTGGGTGGTTACAAATTAGATTCGTTCATGTTTCTATTTTTAATTTCTTGTGAGCCACAATTTCAGTGGATATTCAAGACTATATATGTCCAGCTGCTAAAGAAATGCAATCAGCTGATTTTCCTTGTCCTCTCTTTCTCTTACTAATTAGGAGTTGGCTGAATCTTTAGTACAAGCTATCCCGCGGTCCATCCATTCATCCATCCACTCAATAAACACTTATTACCAGCTACTAGGTAAAGCACCAATCCTAGGGGATGGGAGGAAAAAGATAAATAGACCCGACCCCTGTCCTTGAGGGGGTCAGTGTTGGCAGGCCAGTCTGAGCTTGGGAGAACAATAGTAGAAAACACATCGATTTCAGCAACAGAATCTAGATCACTTTCTCTTTGTCAATAAATTTAAATGGGTATGCAGACAATAATCAATAAAGTGGTGCCTGCACAACTGTTACCAAGGAAATATTTAACTCAATTCCTTGATGCTACCGTCTGTGTGCAATCGGGCCAGGTTGGCATTCTGATTGCTCATGAGGAAAAAAGACAACGAAATACTCTAGTTCATATGCCAAGATGAAAAGCATCAATCTCAATCTCCGTGAAAGATGAAACTACTTTTGGAAAAAGAACAGTGAACTCTATCAGTCTTTCTAAGGCAATGCAATCTTGAGGATGATACAGAGAGGGCAGAGGCAGTGGGGAAGTTCACAAGAATTTATACGGGGGAAAGGGAAATGATGAAATTTCTCCATCAATTTTATAGGAAGCTAAAAATAATACAAGACATATAGTCCACCCAAATGACAACTGTGTTTTTTGAAAGGTATGTAATGTATTCTAGGTGTTAGATCATTGATTTGCTTATCATAAATAAATTCATCTTCATCTAACATATGAATGCCTTGGTATTTACATAAGATTGTCTAAGTATGTAATTCAAATTAATCTGTAACAATGAAATTCTGTATTTCCTCTTCTCTTCTCCCTTAGCTGCCAACTTCTACGCCTTTCAATCTATATGTATATGCCAAATCTCCTTCTTCTTCTTCTTCTTTTTATTTTTTTTAAAGATTTTACTTTTAGGTAAAATCTTCACCCAACATGGATCTCGAACTCCCAACCATGAGATCAAGAGTCACTGACTGAGCCAGACAGGGGCCCCTGTCTATGCGAAATCTTTTTATTTCTAGCATTTACCATTTGGCATTTCTAGTTTCCAGGTGTAAAACCTTCTGTTTTTTAACCACTAAAACTTATATTTATATAAATTTATATTGCAAATAAAAGTCTTTAGTATTAAGTACATCTTAGTAGAATAACTTACAGTGACACTCCAAAGGTTAGTAGAACTTAGTTATTTGATATTTTCTGATTAACTTCTTCATGAGAATCTTTTCTCCATTGTTTTGCCAAATATCTGGATCTTTGCTGCCTTGTGACTCCCTGTCACACAGGAAGCACTTGGTAAATATGTGCCAAATTTACAGACAATGAGGGAGAATTGTGGTTAAGTGGGAGGCAAAGCCAAGTAGGGATAAAAAACACAAATTCTGGAGCTAGACTGCCTTTTTTTGATTCCTGGTTCTGCTGTTTGTTGGTATGGAGATCTTGGGCAAGGTACTTCACTTCTTCGTGTCTATTTTCCCATCAGGGAAATGGGTATAAGAATAATACCTATCCCCATGGAACTGTTGTCTTGGTTAAATAATTTGAGGTACGTGAAGCACTTAGAACATACTAAGCCTTAGAGAAATAAGTCAGTCGGAGAAAGACAACTGTCATATGATCTCCCTGATATGAGGAAGTGGAGATGCAAGGTTGGGGGTTGGGGGTAGGAAAAGAATCAATGAAACAAGATGGGATCGGGAGGGAGACAAACCATAAGTGACTCTTAATCTCACAAAACAAACTGAGGGCTGCCGGGGGGAGAGGGTAGGGAGAGAGTAGTGGGGTTATGGACATTGGGGAGAGTATGTGCTATGGTGAGTGCTGGCGATTCACAGACCTGTACCCCTGGGGCTAACAATACATTATATGTTAATTAAAAAATTAAAAAAAAAAAAAAAGAACATACTAAGTTTGAGGAGCCTGGGTAGCTGGCTCAGTCAGTTAAGTGTCTAACTTCCTCTCAGGTCATGATCTCAGGGTGGTGGGACTGAACACTGCTTGGCAGGAGTCTGCCTGCCCCTCTGCCCCCCCCTTCTCACGCACTCGTGCTCTCTCTCTCTCTCAAATAAAAAAATAAAATCTTTAAGGAAATAAACATACTAAGCCATATCAGTTTAAACTGTATTCTTGTCATTATTACTGTCCTTATTCTGGAAGGCTGAGGCTTAGGAAAGGAAGGCATTGGAGCAAGGGGATTCAAAGAGGACACAGATGTTTTCTAGAGAAGAAATTAAGGGCCCATGGGTTTCTGTCTAATGTCCAGTTTCCTCATTCATACATGTATTTACCAGATGATTCTTGGGAGGAAGAAAAAGCATAACTGGCTTTAGTACTCCTAGCAAAGAATTATCTTCTCCCACTTCAACTTTTTGCTTGGCTAAATCATGTCCATCTTTCAGGTCTTGGATTAGGCATTTTTTTTTTTTTTCTAAGAAGACTTTATGACCTCAAGACTGGCTCAGGTGCCTCTTTGATGTGCTCCTGCAGCCTCTTTTGTGGCATCTGACACACTTCATGGCTACCCCAATGCTAATTTGGAGATTTCCAATTCATTCCCTGTGGCACCCCTAACTCTTGGACCAGTACATAGAGGCAGAGGAGTAGTATAGAGGAGAGATGCATGAAGATTTATTCAAAGTCTTGGAGAAAGAACAGTGTGCCATGGACAATATCAACTTACCCACCCTGAATAACTGAAAGCTTATCACACCTGTCCTCTTAGCTTAATCTACCCAAGGGCTATGGTTGGGATCCTTTCTTGTAGAAAATAACAGAAAAGTTCTCTGAAACATGTATTTTATTAGTATACCAACATGAGGCCCTTTATAAAATATATAGAAAAAATAGAAATTTCAAAAAAAAGTCCTTAATACACGCACACGCACACCTCCTAATGTAACTTAAGATAAGTTTGGCAATGCCACTTACATCTTATTTGCTTAAGCTTGCATTGCCAGTATTATCTTCAATCCATGGTTTCTTGGCAAAAAATCCTAGTCCATTTTCTGAGGGTTAGCTAAAATTAAAAATGAAAATCTGTAGGTCATCTAGGCAGAGACACTTAAAACTGAACACAGCAGGGACAGCTGTCTGTAAAATGGGTTTTCCACTTTTCCTTTGGCATTCCTGGAATATCATATGTGAGTGACACTGCACTACTCGACATAGGAATCAAGTCAGGGTACCAGGGTCGACCCATGTATCAAATATCTTTTGTTTGAAAAAACAGAAGTATAGATTTTCATTATCTTATTCATCCATATCTAATCAATCAACAAATACTGTAAGTTACACCTTCAAAATACATTCAGATTCTGATCACTTCATCCAAAGCACCATATCCGTACCAAGCTGCTATCCTCTGAGTTAGCATAATGGCCTCCCAACTGATCTCCTTCTGTCTACCCTTGGCCTCTGAACTGTAGGCAACATATCTCATTAAAATATGTGCCTGCTGTTTGTGCAAATGATTTTCTATCTTGCTCAGAGAGAAGCCTAAGACCTTGCTATGACTCTCAAGGCTTTCAATGATGTGTCTCCCGCTACTTTCCTGCTTCCACAAAGAAGAATGCATTGGCCTTCTCATTTAACCTGGAGAGCTCACAGAGGGTAGAAGATGCATTTACTATAGATAAATATAATCAAGAAAGTTTCCCTCCGAGGTAGTCAACTGTTTCAAAGCCTTTCCACAACTAGACAGATTTCCTTCCAAGAAATTCAACAGGCAATGGAAGCCTGTCCCAATGCAGTCCTTCTGCCAATGGGCACCAGGACCAGAAAATTTTTCTATTGAGTGGATGTTTATTTCCCTTATTTACCACAAATGCATGGTTTTACTTAAACAAAGAGCACATTTTCATTATTGAATTTTGTAGATAAGTCTTTGAAAACGATTCATGTAATAAAGATTATTTGCAATACCCACATATGATGCATCATCTTCACAACTACACAGTTTAACGTGAATTTAAATTCAGCTAATAATTTCAAAGTGACAGTTTTATCTACAAAGCCTCCATTTCTATTTCAACCAATTCATTTAATGGAACAATTTAGAGCACTTGTTTAAACTGATCCAAATAACATAAAAAAAAAAGGGGGAAGTAACTTTCAAATGCATTTTAATAACAGAAACCACTGCTGATTTTTAAAGCAATGACTCTTAGCTTCAAATGTGAATGTTAATTCTACAATTTATTATTAAAGAAATGAAGGAAGAGAGCAATGTAACTGTCAGAAAAATCAGCACTCTGCCGTAAAATACCAATACACAGATATTAAGACCTCAAATAAAATACATGCTGTGAAATGTGAAAACATTGAAAATAAGTAAGATATAAAATTATAAACTTCAAACACACATTATACTACTTTTCTCACTTCACTTGATTTCCTTCCATTGCTTTCTAAATGCATCTCATGTTCAAATAGTTGAAGAAACCTGGTGATTTTCTTTATTATAAGGGCGGAGATGGCAATGATTGAACACTCTGCATTTTCTTTGGTAATAGAAAGTATGATTTATGAGAGGAAAATAAAAATCTAAGAAAACCACTCGATAAATTATTCAATTTTCAGATCATGCTGACTTAGAGCAAATTTCCTCCATGCTGCCACTATGGAAAATGCAGTTTACTGGATTAGAACACAGTGCTTAAGAGAATATCTGGGTTTGCCTCCCTGTTTTTATTAATTTTGTGACTCTAGACAAAGCATGTCAACTCTTTCAAGTCCCACGTCATTTATTTTTGAAAAATGGGACAATGCTATATGTGGGCTAATTGAACATAATAAAAAAATAAAAATAAATAGAAAGCAAAAACAAAACTGTAAAACACTATGACCCATATGAAATAGGTAATAATAAATAATAAAAGAAAAAAATAATGGAAACAATGCCT
Source organism: Mustela nigripes (assembly GCF_022355385.1). Lineage (NCBI taxonomy): Eukaryota > Metazoa > Chordata > Mammalia > Carnivora > Mustelidae > Mustela > Mustela nigripes. The sequence goes on from NC_081569.1 coordinate 71,187,818, forward strand.
CAAAGTACAAGATAGACACACTAGTGACACTGAAGATAGCTGGCACAAGGATAGACTTTTTTAAAAAAATACTGTTTATTGGGGTGCGTGGGTGGCTCAGTTGGTTAAAGCCCCTGCCTTCAGCTCTGGTCATGATCCCAGGGTCCTGGGATCAAGCCCCACATCGGGCTCTCTGCTCAGCAGGGAGCCAGCTTCTTCCTCTCTCTTTCTCTCTCTGCCTGCCTCTCTGCCTACTTGTGTTCCCTGTCAAGTAAATTAAAAAAAAAAAATACTGTTTATTTTAATGTGTCTGAGAAAGTATGTCAAAAAGCGTACAGAGGCAATTTCTCAGGATAAGCCTAGGTATCACTATGGGAATCTCTTTTTCAGAAAGTAGTTATTTTCAGTGTTCCTCTGAAACTTCATTTCCATAAACATGGACATTTAAAAAGCTAAAATTGTTTACACAAATAACTCAAATGTTGGGAAGAGAGTTAGGGTTTATGTGAATTATGTGAGAATTAAAGGAAAAAGTGAGAAAACATTCATAAAATATTTAGTATATCATAAAATATTTAGTATATATTTATTATAGCTGGAGTGTATTAAGAGTGCAATAATTATTGTTACTATTTTTCCTTATAACCTATTACTGCCATATTACAATAATGCTAATAAACCAAATATACTCCATTCTGGCATTAAAGAAGCTTATGAGTATCCATACATAATAAAGCCATCATCTGTTACTTTCCAAACAATTTACAAATAAGATGCATTAAGAAACTAAGATACCAAGGGGCACTTGGGTGGCTCAGTGGGTTAAGCTTCCAACTTTTGATTTTGGGTCAGGTCATGATCTCAGGCTCACTGGGCTTCTGATTCTCTCTCTCCCTTTGCCCCTCCCCCATCCTTACCCCCCCCCCCCCCCAACCCATGTGGCAAGAGCCCACTCATGGCCTCTCTCTCGAATGAATAAATAAATACAATCTTTTAAAAAAAAAGACACTAGGAAATCAAGAAAGAATAAAAGAAATTAGAGGGGAGAATGGTGGAGGAGTGCTCACAGAGGACAAATGAGCAAGGACCTGAAAATAAAAGAACATAAACCATTTATCATAAGAATATTCGGCAATAGGTTGCAGTGACACTGGATCTAAGTAAATCTGCTTTTAAAGTTTGAGGAATAATCATACCTAGTGAACAGTATCTCTACTGTCCCCTTAACTTTTGAATCAGGACATGTGAAATAAATACAATGGCTTTTTGCTTATTTTTTTAAAAATCCAATAAGTAATATAGTACATTCCACTCAATAAAGGTCCAAAACTTTTCCTGCAATTTTATAAAGTTTCTCTGAATAGTTCAAAAAATGATTTTGTTTGTTTAGCTTTTTTGCTTTTTTCCAAAAAGAAGGAAAGAAAGACAATGTTAATTTCCAGCATAATATTTCTTGGGAATTTTCCTTTTCTTTTTTTTTTTTAAGATTTTATTTATTTGACAGACAGAGATCACAAGTAGGCAGAGAGGCAGGCAGAGAGAGAGAGAGAGAGAGAGAGAGAGAGAGAAGCAGGCTTCCTGCAGAGCAGAGAGCCCGATGCGGGGCTCGATCCCAGGACCCTGAGATCATGACCCGAGCCGAAGGCAGCAGCCCAAACCACTGAGCCACCCAGGCACCCCAGGAATTTTCCTTTTCAATGCACATTATGTGTTTCCACTTAATTGTAATTGTAGTTAGTATTTTCCTACAGGTAGTATTTCTGATGAAAATATGTGCTCAGAATTTTGTGAATCTTCATTTCTTTTAAATAAAATATTCTAAATTATATCCACTAATATATAAAAGTGACTTTAATATTTTTGTATTCTAACTGTTATCACAAATTAACCCTATATTTTTTTTTAACATTGGCCAAGGACCATTCAGTAATGATCTGAAGATAGTTAATATCTAACTTAAAAATCCAGATGTCTTTAGTCATAGTAAGACCAAATTCCAGAGTATATTTCTTATACCCACAAATTATTTGGGAACAGAACAAGGCTCAATCTGGTGAAACTTCAAATAACAGATAAGCCATGTGATAGCAAAAGTTATCAAAAGTTTCACCTTGATAACCCGCCATGAATATTTGAAAAGAAGGCTATGGGCCAAAGGATAAGGTAGACACCCAAGCTTAGGGATAAAGCATATAAATGCCACCTAATGACAGTTAACACATGATGAATGACACTAGCTGTCTTTGGGGAGCTGGAAGAAACATATTAATGACACTACCAGTGCCTCACCGAATGAATCAAGAACCCACATGCACTCTCTGAAAATTAATTTAAAAAGGAATTTTTCTCTTCTTGCTTGAAAGGTGTAATACAACTACAATTATGTGATATGATCAAAAAGGAGCTCCTTCAGGCAGTTGAATTTACCAGATAATTAAAGCTAATTTCTGGACAACAGACAAACAAATGACTTGAAATTGCCATTAAGCTTTATCAAATTGCTTATTGAATTTATCATCTTCAGTGATTGTCTTGGAATTAGGAAATATTCTAACTACTTTGATCTTTGGCCTTCACAGATGAAGCCTTTCCCTGCAACGTATCCTCTCTCACTACATAGTATTGTCCAATAAACGATCTTATAAAAACAGTAAGAAATAAATATAATAGATCTTTAAGATTGACCTCTGTTCTAGGATTTAACATTTTAAATATAGCAACATTTTTCTGAGTCCCAAATAAAAAAAAGAAAATCTCTCTCTGAGAGCTAAAAGAAATACCTAATAATTTTTCACACCCTGGAACATGTAAATTTGTAACATGTTTCTCTGAGGAAAATATATATTTAATCATAAAGTAACTTGTTCATCAAAAGCTTCCTAGTGAGGCTGAATACCAAATTTGTACTTACTCCTTTTTATTTTTTAAGTCACAGCTAATGGGTTGAAAAATCAGATAACATTTTATAGCAGAAATTGAGATTCACCTGCTAGCCATGACCATAAACATTATCATTATGAAGTTACAATGATAAAATTTTATTTGTTATAAAATCAAGTGGTCCACCTATGAATCAATTTAGTTTTAGTCTCTACTACATTTCTTATTTTTAGGAGAGAAAAAAAAAAATCCAGCACATGGCTATTACCAAGGTATCAAGTGGAAACAAATTTAGGATCCATCATTATCAAGATATTCTTAAAATATCTCATTAAGCTGCTACTGTTAATCCTGTTTTCATTTTTTTTTTTTAGAAAATTTTATTTATTTGACAAAGAGGAGGCAGTGAGAGAGGAAACACAAGCAGGGGGAGTGAGAGAGGGAGGAGCAGGCTTCTGCAGATCAGGGAGTCTGACTTGGGGCTTGATCCTGGGACCCTGGGATCATGACCTGAGCCAAAGGCAGATGCTTAACCGACTGAGCCACCTAGGCGCCCCAATTTTGTTTTCATTTTCCTTCACTTAATTTAAAAATATTTTTGTAAACAATACAGATTTTTGTTCTAGAAAAAATATTCATTGATTATAATAGAACTTAGAAGGTTTATCAGAAACTTGAGAATTAGAAGAAGAAATTGATAGCCGAATAGGTCAGAAACAGGGCCCTGGCTCAGTTTTTGCAGAAATGATATATTGTGAACTCATATTCTGAACGTACTCTAAGTAGTAGAAAAAGATCTGATGAAAGTGCATGTCAATAAATTTTGTACTTACTTTGCAGAGGCCAGGAGTCTGTAGTACACTGTAAGTCTATCTCCTTCCCCCTGGTCCTTTCTGTCTTCTGCAGGATCTGCTTCATCTCACAGTGAACGTCCTCTGTCATGGACACTGGTTGACTGTTTACTGGTGTTTTACTCAACGTCTTCATATGCTGTTGAACTTCCGCCAAAAGAACGGCTTGTATTGCTTCAGTTACCTATAAAGATTTTTTTTTTTTAATCATTTTGGCAGGGGGCGGGGGGAGATTATTACAAATGCTTGGGGTCTTCCATCAAGTTGAGAGCCTGGAATTTGGACTTAAATAGGTTTCACATAAAGTGTACCACTCCCATCCACTAGAATTAGCATCTGAAACAATTGAAATGCAGATACTGAACACTGGAACCCAGACCAACACACTGTTCTTTTGCTAACACAAGAGATTCTAAAAGGAAAGTTGAAAGGAGTTCTCAATTCTTTCACCTAAGGTACTTTCATTTCTGCCAGAAGATAAAGAAAATGAATTTGAAGATATTATACTGTTTCTTAAAGTCAAGTTTAGCTCCTCAAATAATGTCTAGCTTGAAAGCACTATTTAGCTAAAAACACTTGATTTAAATTCAGGTTTAATACAGAAAGCTGAAGACAAGACTTTAACAATAAATCTCACTAAATTGTGTGGATGTTGGGGCACCTGGGTGACTCAATGGGTTAAAGCCTCTGCCTTTGGCTCGGGTCATGATCCCAGCATCTTGGGATTGAGCACAGCATCAGACTCTCTGCTCTGTGGGGAGCTGTTCCTACCCCCCTACACCCCTGCCTCTCTGCCTACTTGTGATCTCTGTCTGCCAAATAAATAAATAAAATATATATTAAAAAAATAAATTGTGTGTATGTGTACATGGTTGTACACAGTTTAAAAATATTGCAAAGCTTGACTTCCAATTATTGTACATATTCAGTCAAGGATCTATGATTGGGTCGAGGGGGAAGGGAATGCTTGTCATAGACATCTAATCCAATATCTTCATTTTTTTAAATGAAGAAGCTGGGACAGGACATCTCATAGATATGATGAACAGGCCTTCCGACCGCTGATTCTATGTCCTTTTTAGTATATGTCCTCCCAAGTTTCTATATCCTCATCCCTTAGTAAAATCAGTGACAACGTACCTTTACTCTTCCTAGCTTGTTCACATATTTGTCACTAATATTATAAGAGTAAATAATATGAGTATCATCAAAAAAATAAGAGGAAGCAGAAATAACTGAATAAAACATATTAGTCATAATGAGTAGGATACTCAGTCATAAAACTTAAAAGCGAATACTGAATGGCATTCACTCAATTAGAAACAAACTCAAACCCACACTTTGTGCTCAGTGTGAAATCAATACTCAGCATGGCTCCAATCCACCAGCAGATGGTACATCTTATAAGCATGTAATAATGCTATCACAATATCTGGTATACAGTGGGTACTAAATAAATGCTAATGGAATTGAAATAGATTCTGTACTTAAAAAAATAAAGTGTAGAAAGTAGAATTTATTGATAATTTCTGACTATCAATACTTTAATCTCTTTAGTATATAAATACAGTAGATAAATTTTGCGATAGTTAGTAGGGATAGAATTTTCCCCAACAAAATATAAAATTTTTAGACAATATATTATATAACTTTTTGAATTTAATAATGAGCTAGAATTGAAAGCAGTGCAGCTGTAAAGCTGTCTCCCAAATGCACAGAAATAATTTTCTTTGAAAAGACAGATGTGCAAAGCATTACACTCTTATGAGAGAATGTGCAGAGATTTAAGTGAAGATTTACAAATCCATTGGCTGGAAAGAGACGGCCACAAATCTGGGCCATATTCTTATTACTAGAAGTATTACTATGCCATAGGCAAGCTAAACATTTTAATGGTTTTCTACTAAAACCTTGACATAGCAAAGTTCTGTAAAATAGCACAGAGCGTTACGAAGACTCACGAGAGCCCCTGTGGACTGCTTGTGGTTCCAGTGTCCAGAATTTTCAGAAGAAAAGTATTTTCTCAACACTTGGTCCACAATGACTTTTCACATCTTTGCAGCATCTCCTGGGAAAGCAATACTTGTCCCTGGAGGCCTGGATGTCATGATTTCACCCACTGGTGTTAGATTATAAAATCCAAGGAATTTTAATGAAGCTTCAGAAACACGCAAATGAGCAACCCCAAAATCTTACTGTTGCTTTTTCAGCATTTATTTCTCTGTGGGACATATTACATGCATTAGAAGCAAAAGAGGCAATCTCCAGACGAACTCATTCATCTGCAAAATTAACACATTCTTATCCCCAGCCCCCTTCACTTTGTGAGGTAGGATTCTGCTACTTGACAGAAACATTCCATTACCACCTAAAATACATTAAGAAGTAGATTCAGCTTAACATGATTTGACTAACTGCTTAGATGAACAGCTTTATAAGGAATTTGAGGATTGGTTAATGAAGCATTAAAATGCAAGAGGCTCTGTTGCTCCCAGAGGACCAAGGATTTTCATTCCCATTTTACAAGTGAGGAAAAGAATCAACAAGCTACACCTATCTTCCAGAGTTATTCATCCGGTTAGCAGCAGAGAAGAGAGGAGAACTTTGATGCTTGGACTTCCTACAAAGTGAGTAATAAATGCTCTGGTCACATTTGTCGTCCTGCCAGACTTTTACACAAGGTCATAGAATCATAGAACCTTAAAGGTCCATTAGTCCAAACATGTCCAAATCACATTAAAATTTATTTGAAGGCCAAATGAACAACTGCAAAATACCTTTAGTTAGAGCAATTCAGGATAAATTTTCTGTTGAATTCTTTTCCTTCAGGATTTTTTCCCTTGGTGAGGAATTCTTAGGCTACTGGGGGAAAAAAAATCTTGCCTTTAATAGAGACTCTTAGGATGTTTGCTAACACGCTGGTAAAAATAAAAATGTACTAATGTTTATTTGATAGTCCCAGAGGCTTTTGCATAGCTAGTCATTCATTTGTTAAATATTTATTGACAGGCTGCCATGATTACTACTTTTCTGGGCATTGGTGATTGAGGGGTGAGTGAGACGGACTGAGTCCCTGCTCTCAGCAAGTTTCAATAACAGCAAGAAGACAGAAGATAAGCAAGCAAAAAAGCAAATACTATCATTTCCATTAAAAGCAACTGCAACAAAGAAAATAAAACTGGGTAATGCCATAGTGACTGGAGGCATGGAGTAGTGACAACATGAGGTGGGTAATCAGGGAAGACTTCTTGGAGGAGTTGACCTTTGAGGTAAAACTCAAACAATGAATGGAAAAATTAGAATTCCAGCCCAAGAGAGCAGTAAGGCCCTGAGGTGGAAATGAGCACTGTGTATTTTGGAAATAAAAAGGTCAGTGTGGCTAGTTAGAGCAGGAGGGAGAATGATGAATAAAGAGGCTAGGCTAGTGGCAAACCATGTAGAAACTCACAGGCCATGGAAACATGTTTCAATAACCATTCCAACTGTGTTTATTTGGTTTTGTGGTGTCAGCCCCACAGTGTGTTCTGACTTAAGTTTCTTTGTTTTCAATAAGCATTTGTAATTGGAATTATTGCTATGCTGGTCTTGCAAAATTTGACATTTATTAAGCTCATGAAAAAGAATAAAGTCCCGATAAATATTCATCTAATCAACACACAGATATTTATTGTACAATATACAAAGCTACCTAGTAAGCTTTTAAGATCCACAAAAGCTTTAAAAGAGATAGAAGGACTTAAATTTGGCCTTAAAGAAACCCATTCTCTCAAACAGCTTATAGATGAGGTACTTTCGAGAAAAGAAAAATAATTCCTAAGTCCACATACCAAATTCCCAGGCCTAGGGCCTTTTATGTCATGGTGTATTTTAAAATCAAATAATAGACAATTCTGCCACAAACTGGAACATCAATAGGCAATAAGGTATGGTAACAACGAAAACATCCCTTCCTCAGGCCCCCGGTTCATCCCCCCTAACCTGTGCATCCTTGCATATGTCCATCTCTACTTTTCCCCTCATTATTAGTCTCTGCATTTGTCCTGTTAAATGAAATGCCCGGGGAGGAAATTTTCTGTGAGGACAACAGTAGCCACTTGTGGGTACTCTCGGGATAAGGAGAGTATGACTGAACCACTCACAGAATAGAAAGGCACAGCAGGGAACTGTTCTAATAACTTCAAGAACATACTATGTCATACCTGCACAGACTGGTCTCTCCAACAGGAAATGAGCTTCAAAAGTGAAATGTCAGCTTCAGGTATATGGGCTTCATTCTTACCTAGAAATACAGAGAACACATTTGTTCTTGAGAATATTAACATGCATGCAACCCAATGATCCTCAACCCTGGCTCCATGTTAGAGTCACCTGGGGGGTATTTTCTCCACAAACACCAGAGGTTCTGATTTAATCGGTCCCGGGAGAAGGTAGGGCAGGAATGAATACCCTGTGATACCCAATGATTTTCATGTGTAACCAGCCAAGAACCATTTAGTAATTTATTTATATTTCTAATGATTATACGAATATATATTCACATCAAATCAAATTCATCTTTATACCCTAAGCCCATCTTCATAACTTTTGCCAACAGAGTGTGCAATGAATAATGTTCCCACCCAAAACAGATGGCCAAATTTTACAATTCCTTCCTCATGCAAATAGATCCTGACATACTATCTTGCCATGAATTAGCATTTATCACACAGCAATCATATAAAGACTTCCTTGGATTTGTCCTTACCCAATTATACTACTCTGATCAATAGATCTAGCACTTATGTTTTAATCTGACTCATTTTGTTATGTATTGTTTCTTTTAAATTTGCCCTTTTGAATGTCCTTTCTATCTATTTGCCTTAATGTTCAGTGTGAAATTTTAAGAGTGAGCTAGGGCTTGGTTTATTTAAATTGATCCACAGAGTGTCCAGCAGCCCCCTACACAAAAAAGCACTTAATAAGTGCCTTTTCATTAATTGAAAATGTACATATAATCATCCAAATGAAAAATTGATCAATTAAGGCTTTCTGATGGCTAAAGTATATTATCTAGGTGCCAGATCGTGGGAGTTAAGATAAGGAAAAATGATGACGGCTTGCATTGGAGGGAAAATTACTCTAATCATCTATTTAAATGAATGTATTAATATGTGTTCGAAATTCTGGCATCAACTCTTTAAATTAGTATTAGTTCGGTATGCTTTTCATTGAATTTCATTTTATATATTAAAAGATAAGTATATGTGTATATATATGCACAAATATATATTTTATAAATATTATATGTTATATATATATATTTTATGTATTAGTGGTCAAAGGAAATGTGATAGAAAGTATTAAACATAATGTGAACTAAGAATATTAAAGAGACATATGAAACTTCTGACTCATTAATATCGTTATTTTTCCCTGATGGAACATATGATGTGAATTTGAAATGACCAAGATCAGTGCATAAAACATGTAAGTATGATAGAGCACTACGATTTTGAAGTCATATTTTCCATTTCTTTGTGAGCACAGCAGGTAAGAGAAAATTTTCCTTTGATCTCTGTCCTTCCCCTCCTCTCTCATTCTGTTGACCTTGTGACTCTACCATCAAAGCTAAGTATTGGTCTTAACTTTAGCTACTTACTGGCATCATGGGGTACTTCACAGTGCACTTTAATGTGATGTTAAAATTTTAATATGAGGTAGAAATGAGAGCCAACTTTTCTTGGCCATGTCAGTGAACTAAAGAATTAATTGCAACATCAGAGAGAAAGATAAAAAGAAAACACCCCAGGCTTACCAATAGTACTGAGTCACCATTTTTGCTGACAAAAGTGGGCAGTGGTTCCTCCACTCTTTAGAATGAGCACCTCAGAGTATTATTTTATTCAGGCTTTGACTTTACTGAATTAATAGCATAAAGCGAACCCCTCCTTTCCCTTCACCTCCCGTCTTCCAATTACTAAAACACAAAACCATGCTCCTTAGGATCTATGTGAATCTTAAATGCTGCAAGCCCTGCCTCTAAACACAGGAGAGACTATTCAGTAGTACACTTGCTCCTGCTACTTTGGGGAGGAAATGCTGGGGAGTCCACGGCTCTGGTTAGCAATTCTCTCCATCTCTGCAGAAATCACTTACATTCTGCTTTAAACTCTATTCCTTTTCTCAATGTTATAAAAAATAAAAACAAGGAGAAATGCCCTAATAAGGGCTATGGCTTGAAGAGAAGGCAGGCAGCCCAGACTGGGACCTTTTAGAGAAAATACTAGTTGGGATCCTGAGAAGTGTGCTGATGTAATGCAAAGAGCAAGTGGTTTGGGACCAGAGTTGGCCTGGAATCCTGGCCCCTCTGCTCAGCAGCTCTTTGTCTCTGAGTGGAATCATCTAATTTCCATGAGCCCCAGTTTTCCGAAGGGTAAAACAAGATAGTTCTTCCTACTGTGCAAGGTTGTTTCTATATAGAGAGAATATGTGTAAAGCCAATGGCATAATTCTTTGAATATACTAGACACGCAAAAATTGGAAGCTATTAATAACTCTCAGTTTAAAATATTCCAAATATTCTTTTTAGTAGCCTTGAGAAGGCCCCTATGGACCATTATTCAGGGCATCTCAATGTGTCGATGGCATAATGCATAACTTCATCAAGTCTAAAATCTCATTCCCATTTTACAAGTGTAGTAAATACAGGTTTAAAGGAGTAAAAGACATGCCCAAAGCTGTACAAGTGGTAAGTGTTAGAACTAGATCTTAAACCTCAGCCATCTGTTTCCAAAACCATTATTCTATTTACTATTCACACATGAATCCAAAGGTATTTGCTTAATTCCTTGAAGGCTTTGTTCTGGGAATTGGGGATACAGCAGTAAATAAAACTGTCATAAAAAAATAATAACCCCCATGGAGCTTACACTTTAGTAGCAGGACACAGATGGCAAATAAAAAAAAAAAAGGTATATATTACATTAGAGTGAAAAGAATTATGGAAAACAGTAAAGGAGGGAATGGGACAGAGCGTGCTGGGGAGAAAGGAGGGCACCTTCATTGCTAAAATGGGGTCCAAGCAAGAACCAAGGATGTAAGATGGAGGCAGGAGGCAGCCGGTTGACCTCTGTGATCTGAGGAAAGAGCATTCCAGGCAGGAGAAGAGCTAGCACAAAGGCCCTAAGACCTGCCCATCTTGTTTGGGTCAGAGTAAAAGGTCCGGTGTAGCTGGATCACATGAAGCAAGGGGTAAGTAAGTACAAAGAGATGGCGTCAGATGGGAGGGGTGGTCGTTGCAATGACAGAAGCAGAACAACCAGGGGGCGCCTCGGTGGCTCACTGGGTTGAGCCTCTGCCTTCAGCTCAGGTCATGATCCAAGGGTCCTGGGCTCAAGCCCCACCTCAGGCTCTCTGCTCAGCGGGGAGCCTGCTTCCCTCTCTGTCTCTGCCTGCCTCTCTGCCTACTTGTGATCCCTTGCTCTGTCAAATAAATAAATAAAATATTAAAAAAAAAAAAAAAGGCAGAACAACCAGATTATACTGGGCCTTGTACGCTCTCCTAAAGACTGTGCCTTTTATTCAGAGCGGAACAGAAGCAGGTGAAAGGTTTTAAGCAGAAGCATAAGGTTCTGACTTAGTTTCCAATGGGTCATTCTGACTGCTTGATGGTGAATAAAGTACAGGAAGGAGAAATAGGAGCCGAAGGGTGGTTAGGTTAGGAGGCAAGGAGAGATGAAGGCTCTGGGGTGTGGTCTCTGGGTAAATAGAAACAGAATCTGGGATATATTCTGAAGGGAGAACCAATATATTTACTAAAAGATTGGGTGCACAAAAAAAAAAAAAAAAAAAGGTCGGGGGGTGAGTCAAAATGACACCAAAATTCTTGGCTTGAATCACGAGAAGGGCAGATTTGCTTTACTGAGATGTCAAAGATTTAGAGAAGCAGGTTTTGAGGATAAATTGGCTATCTGGCATCAAAAGAAAATCTAAACACCAAGACTATTACTCAGAAGAATTCAAGGATCATTATATAACCTTCTGAAAAAGCTATAAAATTCTCTAATATAATAATCACTTATTTGGTAATAAAGATACTGATGTAATAAACTTCCCCATAAATCACAGGTGACCTTAACTTAATATCTAAATATTTCTTTTGCCAAAAAGTTTCAGACTTTCAGGCATTTCAAAGATCTTTTGATAAAATTCATCACATTACATGTCTTGTAACACTATTCATTTTAATAAAAAATCACATGTATTTCAAATATAATACAAAAGTATAGCCATGTGAAATGCAGACTAAATCAAACAATAAATGCAAACACTGCTCATTCCAAACTGTAGCAGGAGACCCAGTTGTAGATGGGCCAGTTATTCTATTTCATAGAGAAAAAAAAAAAAAAATCAGACTTGTATCTCTAAGTCCTTTACCATTTCGTAAGTAACCACAGAAGCTTGAAATAGTAAAAACTTCATTCCCAGGACTTTTTGCCTTGTTGTGCACAGATTCCATTTTGAAAGACCTGTCGGAGGAAAAATAGAGGATATCATTAAAGATATATGAAAAGTATTTTTAGAAATAAATTGAAGATTTGAGTGTATGACCACTTTTAAAAAATTTGGGAACTGAACATAGGTTATTTTTTAAGCAATGTTCTCCAACAGTAATCTCTTTGGTAAATTTCCCCACTTTGTTCCTACCTAAAACCTTAATCCCAGTTTTGAATTTTAGGTTACCAGAATTATTTTGTGACTCACTTTTCTAGGAGGAGCTCCACTACGATAGGTCATGTAATTTGTGGTAAGTGCAATATATTCTGAATCTTAATATGTTGACATCTGCCACAGTTCTCCACAGGTCCTCTAAGGACCTGAGGAAGGTGAGTTCTACTCCAGACCAGTGATTTAATCATAGCAACTTTCAGGTACTGTTCAGGGATATTGTCATAGGCAGATGGCTCTTTCCTTAAAATGCAGTTACGTCATGCACCCCATTGTGAAGCCCACAAGGATTTCTCCACATTCACAACCACAGTGAAATGTTAGTGAAATGGACAAATCCAATGCACATTATTTTGATTTCCCAAAAATTGCCATGCTGTCCAACAGCAAATCCAAGTTGAAGTGACTGATTTCTGGAAGCAGTCTCTAATCCGGACAACTCTTTCAATAATTTTTTTTTAATGAAGAATTTCGTAAAGAGTTAACTAATGTATGGTGGCAATTTTTAGCGGAAGGCAGGCTGACAGCCCACGATCCCCCCTCAGGGCACCAGACACACCCTGCACATCCTGAACTCCCTATCTGCAGCCAACTCAGAATGAAAACCTCCATCACACATTAACCAAGTCCCTCACTGGCTCTGTGGGATCATGATTAGGCAGATACAATTTGTTAACAACCCACGTTTTCAAGAATTTGAAGAAATCTTAGTGGCCGCCTAGCCCACAAACCTCATTTTCTAAATGAGGAAAGCAAGGCTCAGAGCGGGTAAGTGACTTGTCCAGAGCTACACATGGCTAGTTAAACATCAAAAGCAGGATTTATTCCCAGGTTTTCAGGCTCCAGGCTGACTGCATTTTTTTGCTTATCATACGTTCAGTGCTTCGTAATCTTCTTAGTTACAGGAAGAAGAGAAAAGTAAAAGAAGGCTATATGAAACTTAAACATGTGTATATATATGTGTGTGTGTATATATAATATGTATTACATATACATATTATGTATGAAAAGAAAACAGAGAAAAATTTAGTATAAAACCACAGAATTTTACCAGTCTATGTCTCCAAAATAGGGTCACAGAACAGAAAATGGGAAACCTTGCATTATAATGGAAGGAAGCATAACATCAGATCCTAAATAATCCACAGAGCCTTCCTACCAAAGGGTAGGCCCACCGAGGGCAGGAATGGTGCTGACCGTTCAGTGCCTGGAACTGAGCTCCTATCACAGAACAGAAACGTCAAGGACCATTTACCACCACATAGTGGGAAGTGCTTTCTGTAAAAGCGTTCCCATGGTTTCCACTCACACTAATTACTCTCTTTACTCTGAACACCAAAATACTTACCTATACTACCAAGATTTTTCCGCATTTCTTTACCCTACTTTTGGTGTTTTCTATTTATTTCATGTGCCTTTTTCTTTCTTTCTTTTTTTTTTTTAATCATTTGAATCAAATGAGAAATTTCTTCTGTAGACTAAGGGCACATGCTGTAAATTGTAAATTGTAAATTCAATCCTCTAATGTCAGACTGAAAAACTATACTGAATTTTAGCAATAGAAGAAGGCAGACACACAGAGTTAAGGTTAGTAATGAATCAGGCTCTGGAATTAGACTGGTGCTCAGCTTTGAATCAGCCTCTAAGAAGCTGAATTAATCTTGGAGTTGATACCTTTTCGCCATAAGACTCAATATCCTCATCTTTAAAAGAGCAAAATAATAGTACCTATATGCCAGCCTTGCATATTAAGTGATATCAGGTAAGTAAAGTACTTACATGGTGACTAATAGATATTAAATATTCAAAAAACAAGAGCTATTTTTATTCAACTGTACTTTTTGTAAATGAATTACTGATTGCCACCTCTAGCTTAGTACAACAAAGTATAAATTAAATGGTGGGACTTGGGCTATGAAACTGTAAAACTTTCTCCGATGATATATGAAATATCACTGGCATTTACTTAAATGTTCTTTGTTCATATTTAATTCACAGCAAGTAAAATGGATTTCAAGGTGTGTATGAATCAAACTATCGTCTATCTCTCGGTCTACCTATCTATTAAATCATTCAGCGCCCAGCACTAGGATTTTCCTGGTACATATTATGAGAGCAATGGATATTTTTTGAATGAATACATTTTTAAATATATAGATTAATTGCCCAAATTATTCTCTGATTCCAAAGAATTAAGAGGAAGTTTTTCTTAAATGTGTTTTGAGCTGAAGGAGCTGTTGCATATTTACTCTTGATCTGAAAAAAGGAAGAAAGGAAGGAAGAAGAGGAGGGAGGGAGGGTAAAGAGCCAAATACAGCAAGTAATTATGATTCTTTTAATGTCCCAAATAATAGTAGCCAAAATATTTACGCATATCTTACCTGTCAGTTCCACATGCCAGCTCTAAAGGCATGTTAACTAACTTATTAACTACAAATAGTCTGCTCAGTAAATAAACTATAGTGTCCGACTCTTGCAAAGAATTACAATTATTCTCCAATCCTCTTGGCATTCCAACCTGATTTGGAAGAGTGGACGTGTACTTGTTTGACAAGTCCAAAACTTTTTTGGAAAATAAATTAACTTTTGAATAGTCTGTTTTCGTTTCAGCACTGCATACATCCCACCCCGGCAGCATCAATGAGAAGCGGTCTTCATTTGCAGCAAGTCCTAAAGAAACAGAACCCTGAAGCTTTAAAATATTGAGATGCTTAATGCAGAGATTATCTAATTCTTTATCCAGTCCCCATGGCAAAAAGCAAGATAGGAACAATTTAGCTGCATCTATTGTGATGCTGGCATCCATTTTTCTTGATGGTTCCGGGTGCATCTTTTTGGAGTTCTTTGTTTTTTTCTGCCTTTTAATGCCATCACTTTCTTCTAAGAATTTGACAGCATTATCTCCTTGGGCTGGGTTCTCACCAAAAGGCTTGGCTTGCACTTCTGCTGAGAGAGAACCACAGGCAGTTTTATTTCTTTTCAGCGTCAGTGTTTTCTTCTCCACTGTGCTTTTGGCTCTTCTCAGGATCTCACTACCATAGAATGAATTAGAAGGGTCAACGTCACAGATTGGAGTTGGCAGCAAAAGTTCAACAAGATTTTCCAGATCAAATAGAAGGATATGAAAGCCAATGTTACTCCATTTTGTCTTCACAGGCAAGACATTAAAAGGTCCTGAGAAAGACTTGGCATCAGCAACCTACAGGAGATTAAGGAGAAAAAACAATTATGTGTCAGGGTTTTTATTTTTCAAGTGATTTTTATTAAAAGTTCCATATTAAAATGGCATAAAATGAAAGCATTAAGTAGCAGTACAACTAAAGCCATTTCAATTATTTTGTCTGTTAGGAAAACTTTCCTCTAAATTAAACAGTCTATACTCCTTAAAAACTTTTTTTTTCCTTCCTAAAACCTTTATTTTTCTTTGAAAAAAAAAAAAAAATGAATTAGGCCTAGGAAGTAAGATAGCATCAGATCAATATCTTTTCTTATCTGATTTCTTATCTTCCTATCAACATAGCCATGAAGACCCACAAAGGGGAAAAAGTGGGTTTGAAAATTAAGGAGGAGAACATTGATATGCCTGGGTGGTTCATTCAGTTCAGTGTCTGCCTTTGGCTCAGGTCATGATCCCAAGGTCCTGGGATCAAGCCTTGCATCAGGCTTCCCACTGAGCAGGGAGCCCAAGTTGGGGCTCGATCCCAGGTCCTTGGGATCACGCCCTGAGCCAAAAGTAGACGCTTAATGACTGAGCCACCCAGGCGCCCCAGGTTCACACAATTTTTTAATTGTTTAATACCTTTCTTTTTTCATTTTTGTGTTTGGTTTGCAATAGAACATACTTTTCATGTTTGTTTGTTTTTTTTTTTAATCTTGATATCAGTTGTTCCAGTATCATTTGCAAGCTTGTTCTTTTCTCACTGATCTGCTGTCTGGGACATTATTCAATTAATCTATTCCATAGTATAATAGCTTTACAAAAAGACTTCAGATCTGGTAGTGAGGTTCCCCTATCCAGTTGTTTATACAGTCTTTTATTCTTTCACGTAAGTTTGAGGATGTTTGTCAAGTTCCAGACTGTATCTCCCACTTACTTAGACCATGCTTAATTTCTTTTGATCGTTTAATGGTTGTTCAGAGGGATGTTTATATTATTTGCTTATCAATTTTTTAAACTTCCTGTAGCTATGGGTCCTTTTTCATTTTTGATATTATTGCTTTTGCTTTTTTTCTTGCCAGAAGTTTATCGATTTTGATATTCTCTTCAAAGAATCAAATTTTTACTTTGTAGGTCCTCTCATGGAATCATGTTTTCCTTGGAAGACCATTTCCTTGAGTAAACTATTTTAATTTCATTTATTTTCTCACAGCATTTTTGAAGGCATAATTCTCCAGTCTTCGGGTTTCCTTTGATGCATTTGAGATGTTAGCTAGTACTCTGTCACTCTGTCTTTTCTCTATGCTGCTCTTTAGATCATTTTGTCTTTACTATTCTGCATAAGAGCATAGAATCACTAGAATTCTTTTAGGTGTGGATGTTTCCCCCCAATCCTACATTGTATCTGAGTATTTCTAGGTCTCCTTAATTTTGTTCAGTTCTCAGACCTACCTTTTTGAATGTTTTCCCTCTGCATCCCTTTCACCCCATACAGAACTCTGGTGAGCCCATTTGTCAGATAAACTATTTTCTCTCTCTCTCTCTTTTTTTTTTTTTTTTTTAAATTTCTTTGTCTCTCTGTGCCTCATGCTGGGCATCACTTTGGAATTCTCCTTTAGCTTGCCTATTTTCTTCTCACCTGTCTCTCCTATAACATTTAACTTACCCACTGAGTTTTTTAATTTTGAGTTTTACATTTTTAATCTCTATCAGTTCCATTTGGTCCCTTTAAAAAACAAACTGTTCATTTTTACAGTTATGTCTTTTTTATATTTTTAAACCATTAGTTCATTTTTACAGTCAGTTATTTCTTCCTTATTTTTTAAACCATTATTCTTCTAAAGGTACTTATTTTGTATCTATAATTCCAATTTTTAAAATCCTTGTGAGTATGACTCTGCTTTTTTATTTTGGTGGTGCTTTTCTGTTTCCTTATGTTTTGTGACTGTATATATGCATGGGTGTGTGCATGTGTGTGCATTTGGGAAATGCTACCAGTGAGAAGCCTTCGAGTCATGGGTTGAAAATGCATTATTCAAGAGAGAATCTGTGTTTGTGACTGCCAGGTACCCAAGGGGTACAGATGTTTATTTTACTAGCTCACTAATAGTTAAAAATTAGGTTTGTATATAGAATTGAAAATTAAAATTCAGTAGCTCCCCCAATCCATGGGTTATATGTCCCAAAGATTCCTAGTAGACACCTTAGATGGCAGATAGCTCTGAACTATACATTTACTATAATTCCCCCTATGCATACATACCTATGATAAAGTTTAATTTATAAGTTAAGCACAGGAAGAGATTAACAATAATAACTAATAATAAAAGAGAACACTTAGAAGAATATAGTGTAATAAAAGCTATGTGAATGTGGTCTCTCTCTTTCTCTCTCTCTCTCTCTCAAAATATCTTATTGTACTGTACTCACCCTACTTTTTGTGATAATGTGAGATGATAAAATGTCTAGTGATGAGATGAAATGAGCTAAATGACATAGGCACTGTGGTGATGAGATGAAATGAGCTAAATGACATAGGCATTGTGGTGCAGCTTTAGGTTACTACTGGTCTGATGATATGTCAGGAGGAGGGTCATTGGCTTCTGACCCATGGGTAAGTGAAACTGTTGATAAGGGGGGACTACTGTATTTAGGTTTGATAAGGAAGAGAGGAAATGGGCGCTCTCTTACATTTCACGATGAGTGTAAATTGGCATCATTATAAAAGGTAATTGGCAAAATATATCGACAACCTTAAAATATTTCATAACCTTGGATATAGAAATGGCTTTCCTAAGGGTAAAATTACAAAGATACCCAAAATTATATGAAAAAGAATGTTTGTTATAGAAATTTTTACGTCAGTAAGCTGAAAATAACTTGAATGTCCCGCAATATAGATTTGGCTAAATAGATTATAATATGTGCACATATTAAAATACTAAGCGGATATTAAGAAGAGGTTTGTGGGGATTTTTTTGGCAAAATATATAATACCACAGCAAGAAATTCACACAGTGTCTATGGAAAATACCTAGATTAAAAAGTGTAATCCCATTTTTATAAAATTGCAGAGATTTCTCAATATCTCCTTTTAACTATATCTATTTCTTAAAGTTTTATTTTTAAGTAATCTCTACACCCAGCATGGAGCTTGAACTCACAACCCTGAGATTAAAAGTCATGTGCTCTATTGACTGAGCCAGCCAGGTAATAAGAATTGCCAAGGAAAATGTCAATAATAGATACGGCTATCTAGATGGTTTTAACATTGTGCCTCCTGCCCCCAAAATACGTTAATCAGATTAAATTTAAAAGTGTAAGAAGATTTGCTAGTAAATCGAAGGCCAATATTTTAGATATATAAGCAGCTCACAAAAATTAATTAGCAAAATACTTGTATCTCAAGAAATAAAATGAGCAAAAGAGACAAAAATACCACCGAGGAGCATAGTTTTTAATCCATTTGTCTCAATAAAAATAAAACAAGTATAAAATTTTACATACCACACTGGTTTTGAGCACTTACATTTGCTAAAATTTTTTCAAACTTACAGAAAACAAAAAGGATCCCATGCTGTTGAGTGCTCATTTTAAAGGACTCTGATGACATCTAGATGGCCTTATCTTTTCTCAGAAACATCACGATTATATGTATTAAGAGTCTTAAAAATATACACTGTCATTCTTTCAGGGTACTTGGGTGGCTCAGTAAAATAAACATTTGACTCTTTGATTTCAGCTTGGGTCATGATCTCAGAGTCCTGTGATCTAGCACCCAGCTAGTCTCCACACTCAGTGGGAAGTCTGCTTGAGATTCTCTCTCTCCCTCTCCCTTTGTCCCCCTGCTCCATACTCCCTCTCTCTCAAATCAATCAATCAATCAATCAATCAGTCTTTAACAAATATTCACTATCTGTGTGATATAATAAGCACTGAGTGTCATATGCAACTAATGAATCATTGAATACTACATCAAAAACTAATGATGTATTATATGTTGGCTAATTGAACATAATAAAAAAAAATCTCTAAGCTACTAAAAAAAAAAATTCACTATCATTGTCTCTAATTGAGATGCTACTTCATGTTCTTGGAGGATAGTATACCCAGATCTATGCTGTGGGTTTATCTGTTTTCATTCATTCAGCAGACACTGAAGAGGTCTTTGAGGGGGACCTCTTAAGTAGAGCATGGTATGAGTAGCTGTCCACAGAATATGGAACAAGACTCAGCACTGGCATAGTTACAGCTCCCACCCTTTACACTCAGAAGAGGAGAGAGATAGGTGCCCAGCAAGGACCTCATAGCCAGGACAAGGGCAGAGTAAGGGCCAATGTAGAAAGCTATGAAGGCCTGAAGCAGCCATCTCATATTCGATCTTGATCACCCACGAAGTCTAAGCAGAAGTGACAACAAACCACAATCTGAAAGATTAAGGAAAAATGAACTAAAGAAATGGGCAAGACCAAGTACTCGAGGCAAAGAGAACAACATGAGAAGACCCAAGAAGTGTTGGCTGGAGTTGGGGTGAGGACATATATAGAGACCATGTACAAGGACAATTTTAGTATGGATGGAGAGCAGAATATGGAAATGCAGATGAGCCAGACAGGACAGGAACCACGTTGTGTTAAAGCCTTGCAAACTCTGTTGAGTTTCAAATTTATTCTGCTGTGACCCTTGAAGGGGTATGTAAGTAAGGAAGTCACCGATTCCCAAACTCTAGCTATGATTACTTCTGAACTGCAGGCTAATCAACCAGGCTAAGACAGAGTTCCACTCTCCTATGCACTTCCACTTCCCCAAACTGTAATCTCTGGCCACAGTATCTAGATTTCTCAATTACTGGGCATTTTCTCAATTACTGGGCATGACAAAAATCATAGCAATGATTCTGGCAATATGACACACTCCCTGGTCTGGTCTCATCCTCTTATTTTGTGATCACACAGCCAAAATAGACCCATTGCAGTGTTGTAAACAAAAATCCCAAATTTCCCTCTCTAACCATAATCACTTTAAGCCTCAGGAGCAACTGAACACTTTAGAATATTTTCAAATCATAAATATTATTCCAAGTTTTTTTTTTCCTTTTCAAGATTTATTTATTTATCTGAGGGAGAGAGAGAGTGAGGGGGAGGGTGGATGGGAGGGATAGAGGGAGAAGGAAAAGAGCTAGATGCAGGGCTTGATCTCAAGACCCTATGTCACAACCTGAGCCTAAACCAAGAATCAGAAGCTTAACCAACTGTATCACCAAGGAGCCCACAAAGGTTGTTTTTTTTTTTTTTAAACATATAATAAAGTTGTTTTTCATTTGGAAACAAGTCAATTTAGATTATAAATATAAACCACTGTTATATCTTAATGTCCTAAAATGAATATTATAATTCTAGTTAAAAATGTTTAACTCTGTAAAAAGTATATTTTTAAAGTCATGTCATCAATGGACTTTAAAAACAGTATTACCATCATTTTGAACATAAGTAATATAGAATAACAACAAATGTCAATAATAGTAATTACTGAGCTTTCACATTATGGACCGGACATGCACAGTATTTAGTAATGTTGAGCAAAGGCTATAGTAAATGTTAACCTTATTTATATTTATATGGTACTATACACAATATATTCTGCCGACAAGAATTCTATGAAAAACAGCCTGCTAAAAGAAATTAAAAAATAGAAGTGTTTTCCTAAATCATGACTGAATAACGTTGTGCAAAAAATATAAATATATTACTTCTGGAATGATAAAGTATATGTAAACCATCATTTTAACACATGTATTTTAGAAACATTCACCAATCTGATTACAATTAAAAAGTCA
Organism: Mustela nigripes; assembly: GCF_022355385.1. NCBI lineage: Eukaryota > Metazoa > Chordata > Mammalia > Carnivora > Mustelidae > Mustela > Mustela nigripes. The sequence goes on from NC_081569.1 coordinate 71,209,227, forward strand.
AGAACAAGTAATTGAAGACAAAGAAGAATTTCACTGAATCTATGTCACTGCAAAAGTGTGAGGGCTAAATATAAATTTTAAGTTATTAGTCCACGTGTTGCTGACAGAATGCTCTCTGATTGCCTGACAGCTCCCCAAAATGTGCTGTCCAGGCTTTGCACAAATAGAAAAGCTGCTGGTCTTTCCCCCAATATCCCATCACGGTTACAACCACTCTCTGAAGTTCCAGGTTGAAGCAAGAGAGGAGGTATGTTTACAATCTGGACGGCAAGAGGTAGCACTAAGGGACAATGGTCCATTCCAACCTCTGAACTTTGGGAGCCTGGGGAGTAAAACGGTTCTGATACATCTACATGTGAATGCTCTCAACAGCAGGTGCAGAGTAGGAAGAGGCACATAGAAATGAGCTCTTTGTCTGAGTACACAGACTTCAGGAAAAGCTACTGAGTCAGAAAGTCTGCAAGTGAATCCCAGATGGCCAGCGGAACAGAAATTATTCCTCCACTCCCTGCAAGAACTCAAAATAAATGACAAGTAAAACTAGAGTCAACTACACAAAACTCAAACTCTGAACAACCCAATAAACGCATAAAAAAGAAGCACCAGAAGGACCCAAAACTTTAGAAGAAAAAATGTGATAGATGTGAAGGTGTAAGTCTAACATCTTTATTTTAAGAAGTCTATTCATTTACTTATTTTTCCTTTATCCTGCTGTGTTCAGCTGGTGCCTCTTCTTTTTTCTATCTGATTCAGAAAGACAAAATGGTTAAACAAGACTGGTTTTACCCCCTGCCTTTGAAGGTGGAAATGCACTGTCTGACAACATGTTCTGATAAAACTTCTCTCTGAAAACATATTGGATCCCCCACTGAGTTTGTTGTGAAAGGAACTGACCTGCCCAATCTACAACCACAAAATAAGTTTGATAAAACTGATGCTTAAAACTACCTTCTCTTCTCACTTTTGTGGCTGTGTGCAATAAGACTTAATACAAGTATTTAAATACTATGTGAAAAGACATAGATGCTAGCTGAAGAATTATTCTAGGTATTTGGTTACGTGAGAGCAGGAAGAATTTAGAAATTAGCTGATCTTAAGGGAAAATGAGGAACAGAGAAGTAACGTGACTTGTTGGGTTCCTCATTTGGTAAACAGCCAAGTCAGTGATCCCAAGTCCATTTTTTTTCCCCCTGACTATTCTTTGGATTACATTCTATGACTTATATTTCTCCAAGAATAAAATAGTGTTTCTTATTTATTATTTCTAAGATGTCTGAAGGAGCCTCATTAGCTAAGCATTCATTGCAGGAAATACCATATTCACAGATGTATAAAAATGAAAAAGCCGGGGCACCTGGGTGGCTCAGTGGGTTAAAGCCTCTGCCTTCGGCCCAGGTCGTGATCCCAGGGTCCTGGGATCTAGCCCCACATCTGGCTCTCTGATCAGCAGGGAGTCTGCTTCCCTTCCTCTCTCTCTGCCTGCCTCTCTGCCTGCTTGTGACCTCTGTCTGTCAAATAAATAAAGAAAATCTTTAAAAAAAAAATGAAAAAGCCATCATTATAGGAAAACATTCACTAATGAACTGATCATTTATAAAACTAGTGCCTCCCTTTTTAACATTAAGTCCCACCCCACCCATTAGTCAGGCTTTGACTGATTATTAAATGATGTGTTCCCATCACAAAGTAGATAGCAAACACTGTAAAAAATGAAAATGAAGGATTACGCTGAATGCCAGAACTGAGTCTTACCCAATGCCAATGACAACCAAGGATCCAGCAGGGGAGACCAATTAACAACTGAAGAAGAGAAAACTAATTCAGTTTTTCAAATGACAAAACTTTCAATATAATTCTCTTTTCAATACTTTTCTAAAATAGCTGCGAATCATGAAATTCACAAATGAAGTAAAAAGTAACAGATTGTGTACCATACAATTAAATTAGAAAAAAAATCCTCCTCCTCCTCCCCCCTCTTCTTCTTTTTCTTCTCCTTCTCTTCCTCCTTCCCCTTCTTCATTTTCTACTTCCCAAATCAATAGTTTTCAAATAGCAGTATTCAAGAATATTCACAGAATGGAAGAAGTGTCGATCTCCTACACAATCAGAAGAATTACTCATGAAATGGGACGGACTGACCAAGGAAAGCAGGTTATTCCCCTTTCACTCTAAGTCAACAAAAGTAACTTCAACTTTACTAAGGATAGTTCACCACTGAAGAGCCAGGAAAAGGTCCCAGCTCTGTGTGTGCGTCTCTTACTGTAAAAGGAGACAGAGTCTGTTTTCAGGGGTTAAAGGAAAGTCCATTGCTGCCTCAGTGGGCACTTCCTAAAGACAGGCCCATCACTGCGAGATACCCGTGGTGCCTCAGCAAAGCCAGAGAAGCTCAGGTTTGCTTTCAACCTAACAGGGCCTTCCTTTCCTTCCGGTCATACAACAGAGGGATCCCTGGAATAGAAAAGTCACACCAGAAGAAACAACGATGGATTTCTACTCCATGGCTATGCGGCCAAGTCTTATTTGAACGTGGTCTCAGAAGTTAAAAAAAAAAAAAAAAAAAAGACATTTACTCACTGGAATTTTATCAGATAAAATATCATTCTAGATTTCTAACCAGGATTGTATACTTCCTCCTAATCACATTTTTGGGCACATACATTTCACCAAATTTCAGGGAAGCATACTAAAAAGTCAGACCTTTTTTCTTACTTTCAAATATCACAGAGGTATTATTTGTGCTCTAAAATGCACATTAAATCATGGTTACAGCAACACCATCCTCCTCACTAAGAAAGTTTCTCCATCTCCTGAGACACCTGTGGCAACATGCTCCTGGTGAGCCAGGCTTACATCTGAACACCATCTTTTCCTTCTCTTCTCCTAGCTACAGTGGGTGCTTGTCACTGTTGCCTGATTCTTCTGCTCTATCTTGGCCTTCCAGCCTTTTCTGATTTCTCCGCCTCTTGTGTTTGTCTTTATGCTGAGAATGCCCCATCACCCATCTACAGAAAATCTACCCCCAAAAGAAAACTCACTTCCCCAAGAGACTTCCCCTTTTCTCATCTCTTCTAGTCATCATCTCGCTGTCCTTGGGTATTTCACGACATTGTTATTTCTTTTCCACCGTGCGCACGCGCGCGCACACACACACATCACTATTTTCATCCATCCCAATCTTTAAAAAGCTGACCATGCCTCGGCCTCAGTGCATTCCACCGGCAGGAATCTCTTAAGAGTTCATAAAACATGAGGTCTATTACAGAGGACTTCTTTGAGCTTTTAAGAGTCAGACAAACTGAGTCCTATAACCGTGGAGGGTAAATGTACTGAATTCATGGCATCCTCCTCCTACTAACTGTTCAATACTGAAACACGATAGTTGAAGATGTTATTCCGGGTCTTTTGAAAAATAACAAAGAAAATCCAGCACATAAAAAAGTACATTAGGTATGCTTTTGTTTATGGTAACTTGGGATTCAGCTGTTGGGTGTTAGTGATGCACATTTCTGTAAACCCATCTCTAACCTTCATGTGACCAGAGCAATTCACTTAAGAAACTGTCGCCTAAGTGAAAAATAAGTGCCTCACAACACTAGCCCATTTAAGCACCTAATTACAGGGTCAGTCCAGAGTCAACCTGCTCCATAACAGATTGCCTTCATCAGTGGGGTCCTGTCTACCCGGCTATCGTGCCTTCACTCCTGGATCCTGGTGTACTTGGATGTCCTTGCCCTGACTTTGGACTACGTCTCTTCAAAATTTTACTGATGCGGAATCTGGGGTAATTTGGGAAAGGACAAAAGTGTTCCTTAAGTAAGCCATTTCTCTACCGATTACAAATGGAAACCACTGTTTTCTATCGCTTCTCTCAACATGTTTGTACTTTAAGTCATAGGATAGTTTTCCAGGTCTTTTAAAAAATTCTTTGAAGTAAAAAAAAAAAAAAAAATTCTTTGAAGTGAAATTTCAGATGGAAAAGATACAGATCTTTAAAATGTTTGTTAAATTGTTAGACTATGCTCCAGCAAGTTTCTTTTAAAACACACTTCAACCAAAGGTGAATGCATATAAGTTACTTTGTCATACCATTAAAGAGTTCAGTACTTCTTTTAATGTTTATTAATCTGATAGGAAATTTGCATTGATGATTTTCAGTCAGTATAGTTCTGCAATTTAAATGTTCATTTTTGCCCTGTTTCCTAATTTACCATTTATCTTTCCCTTATCAATTTGTAAGAGCTTTTTTGATGTAAAGATATTAACCTTCAAATATACTGCAAATATTTTTCAAGAGTCATTAGGTTTTACATTTATAGAGTTTGAGAATCTCTACAATATTTTTTAAATGTAAATAGTAAAACTATAATTTTTGTTTCATGTATCTTTTGGGAATTTTGCCACTCTTAGGACTTTCACAATGCAATTACTAAAAATATTACCTATTTTCCCCTAGTAATCTATCTTCCTATATTAAAATTTCTATTCATTTGAAATTTACTTTTGTGAAAGGCAGAGAATAGGGACATCATTTTATGTTTTATCTAAAAATATACTCAATTGTACAAAGGCCACTTATAAACTTTCCCTTATGATTTTAAGTGCCATTCTTTCCAAAGATCAAATTATGATTTATATACATGCCTATTCCTAGACTCTTTTGTCCTTTCCATTTATCGTTTTGCCTCTTCTTAAGTCACTTCTGAACTCTACTGCAGATGATAGATAGATAGGTAGATAGGTAGATGATAGATACACTTAACATCTGAGAAGGAAACCTCATTTCCATCATTCCTCATTTGCTCATTTTTCTTATCTCATTTTATACATTTATTTTTCCAGGATAATTCTATAATCAATAATCAAAGTCCCAAAAAACTCATCTAGGAGATTTTGAAAGTTATTTTTATTAAATGTATAGATTTGGGACTATGGGAATCTTTAAAATACTGAGCTTTCCTTATGGGATTCCACATAACAATGATGTTATTAAATCAAGTTATTTTTTATGTCTTTGAGTGATTTTTAAAGCATGTGTTCATATGGCTTTTACATATTTCTTATTAAATTTATCCCTATTATTTTATATTTTATACTGTTTTTATCAATGGAATTTTGATACTAACTTGTGGTTTTTTTGTATTAGCACATAAATTTTCTTTAGCATTACCATCCTTAACTTTATTTTTTGTGTTGTTAGGTCTTCTGTTCTATTCACTTTTATATAGATTATCCACTATTATACTTGAATAAGGGGAATTCATTTCATTCTTCCCATTCCTACTCTTTTTATTTCTTTTTCTTAAACTTTGGTACTTGCTAATACTTCCAGGAAAGGGAAAAAAAAAGTTAAGTAATAATATTACTATAACCAAATTGCTATTATTATTGCTTTTTAAAGATTTATTTCTTTATTTTAGAGAGAGACAGAGCATGAGCAGGGAGGGGCAGAAGGAGAGGGTGCAGCTGCCTCTGCACCATGCATGGAGCCCGATGCAGGGCTGGATCTCACAACCCTGAGATCATGACCCAAGCTGAGACTAAGGGTTGGATACTTAACTGACTAAAACACCCAATCATTGATTTTTTTTAAAAAAATGATTCACTTATTTTCTCAATGTTGGCTAAGTTGGGATGGTTTTCCTAGGTCCATTTATGTGAGTAACCACCTCTCTTTAACCCCTGTCATTAAATTTGATTTATTCAGTAATAATAGGTAATTGAAAGAATACCAGGTCATTTTAACAACATCAACTAGTAAAGATTGCATATTAATTTATAATCCCAAATACTTCCCTCATCAAATACTTTATGAAAGAAAAATCTAAAACAATGTTTATTGGGAGATCAGTAAAAATGTAACCAGGTCTGTATGTATTAATATAGAAGAATGCCTGCCAAATATTTTTAACATAACAAAGCAACTTGCAGAATACCCTCTAATATAATCAATCTCATTTCTGTGTGAAAGAACAACTTATACACATGAACACAGACCTACACACGTGTTTTCATTTTATGGTATAGAAAGGAACACAACAGCATCATGGTATGGAGGCTAACACAAGGGCTGTGGCTTGAAGAGTGAGAGAGGATTCTTCATGATCCATAAATGTCAGGGTCCTCCCTGGACTGTCAAGCATTCATTTCCTAAAATTCAGCCTTGATCCATTAGTGATACATGAAAGCCAATACTGCCACACTGTATTTTGGAAAGTCTTAAATTACAAAATAAACCGTACCTGAAAAGTCAAATTACTGTATATATTACTGACATGATATCCAGGAAAAGAAAATGCTTTTATTCCCCCCCCCCCTTCAAATATATCAAGACATGCCATCTACTTTAACTGATTTAATACACATTACCACATAAAAATTTCATGGAAAGTACAATTTAAATGCTATTTTACCTATGTTCTTGTCTCTGAAGGCTGTTTACCATTGGGATTCAGCTTATTCTGGGAACTCTGCTCCCTCCCTTAAAATACGCATTTCCATTAGCTGATGGAGAGTCCCACACTGGTTTACCCTCTTCCCTAACACACTAGTTATTTTCTTAACAAGACACACATGCCTGATGAGTGGGCTCCTCCTTTTGCCTGCTGCCTTGTCCTTTGGCTGATTCAAAAGTGGAAAATACAAATTAGAAAGAAAAATAAAGGAACTGTTAATAAATGTTATGTAAATTAACACTTGTCTAGTATTAAAAAGCTTTCACACAATTTTCACTTTAGACTTCCTTGGTCTAAAAAAACAGAATTCAGTGCAAAGCTAGACATTGACTTAAAAATTCTTTGGTTTATGAATATTTACGAATGGGGCATGAGTGCTTGGTCTCCATATCACCAGCAAATTAATTAATTAATGTAATAGTGACTCAATGCTTACTGAGTAGAAGACTTTAATTCAGTAAGTCCAATAATCCTTTAAGTGCAGAAACAGGATATTAGATTATTTTTCCCCCCCTGAAACGCCTTTCCCAGTCTGGCCTCGAAAATATGATAAAGCTCCATTCCAGCCTTCAAAGCTAAAGTCCCTAGTTGTATTGAAGCACAAAGCATTATAGTTTCTAAAATAGACAGGAGCTGCTGTAGGACATGCTTCCACCAAACTGCCTTTGGGGTAATCAAATGCAGTGCTGAGAACCTGGTCAAAGTGAATGCAGCTGGTAGAGGAGAGGCTGAATCTGGTCTAGAGCATTCTAACTCTTCACGTGTCTCGTTTTAATCCAGAATAATCCTAAAGGATGTTTGCTTAAATTAAAAGCTGAAATGTGTGTATGTTTGTGTGTATAAAGAGAGAAAGTAACACTTCAACAATTTAGTAATTTCCATGATTTAACCTAAAATGTCTTGACTTTAACTGGAAAGATATTTCCATCGAGAATTATAAGAACATGCCATTGAATTTTATATATGGAAACTCAATGTATGAAAGTCTACTTCATTCATTAAAAATGCATACAGTAACAAACTTTTAAAGCACTACTTGGACTTTCAGTTATAAAAACATAACCAAGTGTAAGTATTGTGTTTAATTATAAATGCTAATATTGCTTTCTATATAGTTATTTCAGGAATAAATTCTCTCTCATGACTTGAGAAAAATGGGGCATCTCTCAGTCATGACAAGAAGTTAGCCTTGAAGTAAAATCAAGTATTTGATTGAGGTAAAAGCAGCCATATGCTTACAGATCTTTATTCATTCAGTAAGGGTGGGGTAGAAACTTTAAAGCAGACACACACACACACACACACACACACACAAAACTAAAACACAAACTGCATGTCCCCAAAACAATTGGAATTGTGAAATAAGATTTATTTTACTATGTTTGTGCTAGCAATTAGAAATTTTTCTTCTTTAATCTATCCTTTCTCAGTGCTATATATAGTTTATCTTAAGATATTTTTATGGAAAAATATCTAGATGTTCACAAGAGCTCATTTATATTTCTTCATGGGAGTTTTATCTTCATTGACAGAAACCAGTAACTATTTTTAAAAGGATTTTTTTTTATTGATTGACTAAATGAAAAAGATCTGCAGAGGGCTTTGCTCCTATTGCACCAAATACATTTCTTCAACATTTATAACAAATGACTTAATTTTACAGAAAACCATAAGCAGGTAGGGATATACCAGCTACAAAAGCAGAGATCTTACAACGATATGAAAAACCATTGGTGGAACGACAGGAATGAACATGCCTCCCAACAATGCATAAATCAAACACCAAAGTGTAAATGAAAGCGCCAGCCACTCATTTTTAGATCTGTTGAGCCCTTGGTTGCTGGAGATAGTTGTTGGCAGTAAAAACTGTCTCCCTACAAAGGGTCGGTGGAGAGCAGAGTGATTGGCAGCGCAAATAGAAGACAAAGGAGAAAGCCTTCAATCTGCAGCTGATGCACAGGAAAAACATGGGGAGCTGAGTTTACAACAGAGACAACATTACCAAGCTAATGGCATGGGCAATCATGGGGCCACCACACATCCCGGGTATCAGCAGGGCATCCATTTTCAGCTAAGTGTTAGAGTACCTTTTTGCTTTCTCTCACCACTGCAGGGGTAAAACAACCTGGTGGGGGAAACACACTGACTGGTAATAAATTACTATATTGGATACTTTTTGTTTTCTTTCAGCAATGACTTTACTGTGTATTCTTGCTATCATTACCAATTAAAGTGCAGCCTGCTTTAGCGAACTGTATCTAACGGTATATCAGTCCCAATGCTCCAATTGCTTTGGCAAGTATCACAGGGTCAAGAGGCTCCTTTGACCTGTATCATCTAAGTCTTTCTGACCACTCACTATTTGAAGCAATCTCAGCTGAAAAGATGGACACTTTCTGTGACACTATAAAGCTTAGAATATAAAGATAAATGAAATTGTGTTTCAGGCTTCAAACTGGTTTATGAGTGTGAAATATTGTTAGTGTAACCTACAAAATCTCCAGTTTTAAAGTGCACACTTTGACTCTGGCTAATGGATAGAATTGCTTGCTTCTTTTTAAACTGTAGATTTAATTTTTTCACTTGAGGAATAGCAGAATTTTGTAAAGCATGATTAAGGGTTACTCGGTTACATTTCAATCACTATAATCACAGCCCACTTAAAAAGGCAGATTTTACTTTTATTACTGTGCAATGGTATTATGCTTGTTTTCTCTTTTAAATAAATGATGCATCAAGAAAGTTACACTGTACACAGAAAAAAAAACTAAGACTATAAATGTTGGATAAAGTAAAAATGAAGATTTTAATTTTCCTTAGACATAATTTTTTTCTCTTAAACTCCATCATTCACTTGTTGGAAGGACAATCTAGTAGTTTACATATCTGGATGTGAAAGGGAAATGATTAAACAACAGCTTTATATTTCTTTAATCCATTTGTGTTAGTATATCATCATGGTTATTTGAATATTTAGAAATTTTTAGTTTAACCTCAAGTGGAAGATGTATAAAATTTTCCTCACTGAAACTGAAGCCTGGTCTCCTTTAAAGTGACCATTTAATTTATTGTTTATACTACTAAAGTTACTTTTGAGAGTGAAATACTGCACTATTAATAATTACATTGAAAAAATAGGCATGTACTAAGAAGCGTTATGGTAATATACTCTCAAAGGAAAAAGGCAACAAATATGCATATTTTTAAAAAAATCTACATTTCTGTATCACTCTTGAAATGTGACTATTTTCTGTAAATCACAATTATTCTGTAAGTCTATTTAAATAACTAAAAAAAGGGAAGTTTTTGTTTTTGTTTTTTAAATTTCATGTTTAATTTATTCCAATTCTTAACAGCTTCTTAACTGCAGTAAACAACAACAAAAAATAATAACCAAAGCCCCAATGATAAGAATATCACCAAATTGTTCAAGGCTTTTTATTTCTATATTTTGTGCTTCAAAAGTCCATGAAACAGTATTCTGTCATGGTATTTCCAAAATAACCTCTCAGCAATCAACTAAATTTCTATCAGGCAAACAGATTTGGTTGCAGGCAAGTGAGAAAGGATAGGTATAATAGATTTAGAGTTAAACCATTCATCATGTTTGAGGAGCTAACAATTTCAGAGAAAAAGAGAAAAACAAAATCACCTGGGGTGAGAAAAAATGTTTCAGGGCACTCTAGCCTGGGAACTGGCTATTAGACTAGAGACAAAGTTAGGGACAAATGCATTCTTCTCTATCAGGAACCATAATCACAGGTGTGTCCCCACCTTCTGCAAAGGGATAAAAACCAAATACCAGCTTTGAAGTCTCAGGGGTTTCTAAGTAATTCTAAAAAGCAAATGTACAACGCAGTTTCCTTTCTAGACAATAAGATGCTTTAATGACAGAAATAAACTTCCGGGAAAAGCTCTCAGAGAGTTTGGGGGTAAAAGAAAAGGCAAGCTGAGGTAGGGCTGCATAGGAATTACGGAAACTAATTCACATTAACCAAATACTCTGGACTGAATGTGTCATCCCAAAATTCACATGTTGAAATGCTAATCTCAATACCATGCTATTGGGAGGGGGGGATGTAGAGAGAGAAATAGATCATGAGGTGGAGCCCTCCTGTATGGGATTAATGTCCTTATAGGAAGAGGTCAAAGAGCCAGTTAGCTCTGCTTCCATCATGTGAGAATACAAAAAAAAAAAAAAAAAAAAAACCAGCCATCTGCCACCAAGGAAAGGGCCTTCGCCAAACACCATATCAGCTGGTTAACTTGATCTCAGACTTAACAACTTCCAGAACTATGAAGAATAAATTTCTGTTTTTTACAAGCCACCTAGTCAAGGGTATTTTGTGATAGCAGCCAATGCTAAAACACCAAAAATAAATAAATAAATAAATATCTAGTAATAATTAAGGATCTTTGCTGATAAACCTATTTATCATTCTACTGAAGCCCCCAAATTCCTGCAAAATATAGAGCATCCCAGTACTAGAGACAAAAGAGAAAGAATTGCTTATACTGGTGCAAAGCTATGGGAAGGACTCCATTAGAATGCCGAATAACTCCGACTAGATTTCAGGAACAGAACATGAAGGAGTGGAATTATTTCTGCACACAGAAAGATTTAAAAATAATATGACTCACTCTGAAAACTTGAAAAAGATATATTTCATTATTATAAAACCATAATAATACAGAAAGCAAAATGTCAACTCAGGCACCAAATTCTGAATTATTGAAGAGACTGAAGATATTTATATATAATTATAGATTTTTTAAAACTTAGTAAGGTAAGTAAGGGGCATTTGAATGAAAGCTTAACTTTAGAAAAATAATGTTTGCTGTATTGTTTCTGCCTTTGATGAACAATAGTAATACCACTTACATACTATTAAAACTATACATAAACAAAAAGAAAATCAACCTTATCAATAATCACACCATCCAAGGAGAGTCTTAACTTTTCGAAGTAGAAATCTGGAAAGAAATCATACTTTTCTATTTCATGTTCACGGATTAGAAGAACAAATACTGTTAAAATGTCAATACTATCCAAAGCAATCTACACATTTAATGCAATCCCTATCAAAATACCACCAGCATTTTTCAAAGAGCTAGAACAAACAATCCTAAAAGTTGTATGGAATCACAAAAGACCCCAAATAGCCAAAGCAGTCTTGAAGAAGAAAAGCAAAGCTGGGGTACCTGGGTGGTTCAGTGGGTTGAAGGTCTGCTTTTGGCTCAGGTCATGATGCCAGGGTCCTGGCATCAAGCCCCGAGTCAGGCTCCCTGTTTGTCACTCTGCTGCTCCTCCCATTTGCACTCTCATTCTCTGTCGCTCACACTTTCTTTCTCAACTAAGTAAATAAATAATCTTTTAAAAAGAAAAGAAAAGAAAAGCTGGAAGCATCACCATTCCAGACTTGAAGTTATATTACAAAGCTCTAGTAATCACATCAGTATGGTACTGGCACAAAAATAGACACATAGATCAATGGAACACAATAGATAACCCAGAAATAAATCCACAACTCTTAGTTCAAATAATCTTTGACAAAGCAGGAAAGAATGGAAAAACAACAGTCTCTTCAACAAATGGTTGGAAAAAAGTCTTTTCAACAAATGGTGTTGGGGAAAATGGACAACAACATACAGAAGAATGAAACTGGACTACTTTCTTACACTTATTTATACACAAAAATAAATTCAAAATGGATGAAAGACCTAAATGTGAGACAGGAAATCATCAAAATCCCAGAGGAGAACATAGGCAGCAACTTCTTACTAGACATGTCTCCTGAGGCAAGGAAAACAAAAGCAAAAATAAACTATCAGGACTTAATCAAGACAAAAATCTTCTGCACAGCAAAGGAAACAATCAAGAAAATTAAAAGACACGCTACAGAATGGGACAAGGTATTTGCAAATGACCTATATGATAAAGGATTAGTATCCAAAACCTATAAAGAACTTACCAAACTCAACACTGAAAAAACAATTAATTCAGTTAAAAAATGGGCAGGAGACATGAATAGACATTTTTCCTAAGAAGAAATACAAATGGCTAATAGACACATGAAAAGATGTTCAACATCTCTCATTACCAGGGAAATGCACCCTGATGTTTATAGCAGCATTATAGCCAAATTACAGAAAGAGCCCAAATGTCTACTGACTGATGAATGGAGAAAGAACATGTGATATATGATGGAATATTACTCAACCATGAAAAAGAATGAAATCTTGTCATTTGCAATGATGTGGAGGGAGTTAGAGTTTTATGCTAAGCAAATAAGTCACAGAAAGACAAATACCATACGATTTCACTCATATGTGGAATTTAAGAAACAAAACAGATAAACAGAGGGGAGAAAAAGGGAAACCAGAAAATAAACTCTTAACCATGGAGAACAATCTGAGGATTGCTGGAGAAGCAATGGAGAGGGGAATGGGTGAAAGATTAAGAAGTGCACATGTTGTAATCAGTGCCAGGTATTGTATGTAAGTGATGAACCACTAAATTCTACACCAGAAAATATCGCACTGTGTGTTAATTAATTGGAATTTAAATAAAAACTTAAAGGGGGGGTGCCTGGGTGGCTCAGTGGGTTAAGCCTCTGCCTTCGGCTCAGGTCATGGTCTCAGGGTCCTGGAATCGAGCCCCACATCGGGCTCTCTGCTCAGCAGGGCGCCTGCTTCCCCTACCCTGCCACCTGCCTCTCTGCCTATTTGTGATCTCTCTCTGAAATAAATAAATAAAATCTTTAAAAGAAAAAGAAGTTAATATTTGTGTAGCCATTAGGATATCTACTAAATGCTTCCAGTCTTTCCCAAGCACATGGCTTTGGATTCATTACTTTGGTTTTTGTGACCATGAAGATCAGAGACCTGTTCTCACTTCGGATTGGTGCATGGAGTTAACAAGAAATAAACTCGGTTTGCTTTTAGTTAATGAGATTTAGGGCATTGCTTGTTGCTAGTCTATCCAGCTCCAGACCATACACAACTTGATTTATCAGTAAATGAGTGAAGAGCAAGACAGGTAATTACAAAGGAAAAATATTCCTGTGTTTCTTCTCTACTCCTCTCTACTACCATCAGACTCAAACTTCTCTACTCTCAATACTTCTGACACCAGATGGGAGGGAAGTTTTCCCCACACCAGGCAATTCTCAGACACCAAGTGGGACATAATTATAGTATAATTTAAGTCAATGCTGACACTACCTATCTGCGGATAACATCACCACAGGTTAAGGGATTGGTCCCATGAGACCACCCCACCTCAGATGTTTGTTGGAAGTCCAGGTTGTCACCTGTATTTCTGAACAACCGGCTGTAGATGGGGGGTTCCCATGACGTCTCCCTGGATTTGGTGACTGGCTAGTATGACTCACAGAACTCTGGAAAATAGTTTGCTTACTTGATTGCCAGTTTGCTACAAAGGATATTAGAGGATACAAATGAAGCATCAACTTGTAGAACTACATATGGCAAGGTATGCAGGAAGGAGCAGTGTGCTTCCATGCCCTCTCTAAGAGCACTGCCCTCCCATATCTCTGTTCAACAACCCAGAAGTTTTCTGAAGCGTGTCCGTTGGGTTTTTATGGAGACTTCATTGCATAGGTATGG